>NW_019944857.1:29510-59436 GCF_002910315.2 Salvelinus sp. IW2-2015 | reverse complement strand
TCTCTCTGCTCTCTCTCTCTCTCGTTCTCTTCATCAGTGAGTGACAGCTGTTTTAGAACCTGGCAGAGGACCGCAGTGGAATCAACCTAAAAGATCTGGTGCACGACCCTCCCTGTAAGTCTTCCAACTCTAAACCCCAGCACAGTCTACATCCAACACTGGGACCATGCTACAACAGACACAACCACACAACACACACACACACACACACACACACACACACACAACACACAACACACATCACACCAGCACCCACACCACACAACCACACACACACAACACACACACACACACACACACACACACACACACACACACACACTACACACACACACACACACACACACACACACACCTGGTCTGCTCTTGTTTATTACGCAGTAGTAATGTGCCAGGGTGTATCAGTGTAGATGTACCAGGGTGTATCAGTGTAGATGTGTATCAGTGTAGATGTGCCCGGGTGTACATGTAGATGTGGTATCATGTAGATTGTGCAGGGTGTATCAGTGTAGATGTGCCAGGGTGTATCAGTGTAGATGTGCCAGGGTGTATTAGTGTAGATGTGTCAGGGTGTATCAGTGTAGATGTTGCCAGGGTGTATCAGTGTAGATGTGCCAGGGTGTATCAGTGTAGATGTGTCAGGGTGTATTAGTGTAGATGTGCCAGGGTGTTCAGTGTAGATGTGTCAGGGTGTATTAGTGGTAGATGTGCAGGGTGTATCAAGTGTAGATGTGCAGGGTGTATCAGTGTAGATGTGCCAGGATGTATCAGTGTAGATGTGTCAGGTGTATCAGTGTAGATGTGCAGGGTGTATCAGTGTAGATGTGTCCAGGGTGTATCAGTGTAGATGTTGTTAGTGTGATGTGCCAGGGTGTATTAGTGTAGATGTGTCAGGGTGTATCAGTGTAGATGTGTCAGGGTGGTAATCAGTGTAGATGTGCCAGGGTGTATCAGTTGATGTGCCAGGGTGTACGTGTAGATGTACGCAGGATTGTATTAGTGTAGATGTGTCAGGGTGTATCAGTGTAGATGTGCCAGGGTGTATCAGTGTAGATGTGCAGGGTGTATCAGTGTAGTGTGCAGGGTGTATCAGTGTAGATGTGTCAGGGTGTATAGTGTAGATGTGCAGGGTGTATCAGTGTAGATGTGCCAGGGTGTATCAGTGTAGATGTGCAAAGGGTGTGATTAAGTGTAGATGTGTCAGGGTGTATCAGTGTAGATGTGTCAGGGTGTATCAGTGTAGATGTGTCAGGGTGTATCAGTGTAGATGTGCCAGGGTGTGTCAGTGTAGATGTGCAGGGTGTATCAGTGTAGATGTGGCCAGGGTGTAATCAGTGTAGATGTGTCAGGGTGTATCAGTGTAGATGTGCCAGGGTGTATTTAGTGTAGATGTGCCAGGATGTATCAGTGTAGATGTGCAGGGTGTATCAGTGTAGATGTGGCCAGGATGTATCAGTGGTAGATGTGCGCAGGATGTATCAAGTGTAGATGTGTCAGGGTGTATCAGTGTAGATGTGTTAGTGTAGATGTGCCAGGGTTGTTCAGTGTAGATGGCCAGGGTGTATCGTGTAGATGTGCCAGGGTGTATCAGTGTAGATGTGCCAGGGTGTATTTGTGTAGATGTGCCAGGGTGTATCAGTGTAGATGTGTCAGGGTGTATCAGTGTAGATTGTGTCAGTGTATCAGTGTAGATGTGCAGGGTGTTATCAGTGTAGATGTGCCAGGGTGTATCAGTGTAGATGTGTCAGGGTGTATCAGTGTAGATGTGTCAGGGTGTATCAGTGTAGATGTGCCAGGGTGTATCAGTGTAGATGTGGTCAGGGTGTATCAGTGTAGATGTATCAGTGTAGATGTGCAGGGTGTATTAGTGTAGATGTGCAGGGTGTATCAGTGTAGATGTGTCAGGGTGTATCAGTGTAGATGTGCCAGGGTGTATTGGTGTAGATGTGCCAGGAATGTATTCAGTGTAGATGTGCCAGGGTGTATCAGTGTAGATGTGCAGGATGTATCAGTGTAGATGTGCAGGATGTATCGTGTGATGTGTCAGGGTGTATCAGTGTAGATGTTGTTAGTGTAGATGTGCCCAGGGTGTATCAGGTAGATGTGCCAGGGTGTATCAGTGTAGATGTGGCCAGGGTGTATCAGTGTAGATGTGCCAGGGTGTATTAGTGTAGATGTGCAGGGTGTATCAGTGTAGATGTGTCAGGGTGTATCAGTGTAGATGTGTCAGTGTTGCAGTGTAGATGTGGCCAGGGGTGTATCAGTGTAGATGTGCAGGGTGTATCAGTGTAGATGTGTCAGGGTGTATCAGTGTAGATGTGTCAGGGTGTATCAGTGTAGATGTGCCAGGGTGTATCAGTGTAGATGTGTCAGGGTGTATCAGTGTAGATGTGTTAGTGTAGATGTGCCAGGGTGTATTAGTGTGATGTGTCAGGGTGTTCAGTGTAGTGTGCAGGGTGTATTAGTGTAGATGTGCCAGGTGTATTAGTGTAGATGTGTAGGGTGTATCAGTGTAGATGTGCCAGGGTGTATCAGTGTAGATGTGCCAGATGTATCAGTGTAGATGTGCCAGGGTGTATCCAGTGTAGATGTGCAGGGTGGTGGTTAAGTGTAAGATGTGCCAGGGTGTATCAGTGTAGATGTGTCAGGGTGTATCAGTGTAGATGTGCCAGGGTGTATTAGTGTAGATGTGTCAGGGTGTATTAGTGTAGATGTGTCAGGGTGTGTTAGTGTAGATGTGCTAGGTGTGTATCAGTGTAGATGTGCAGGTGTATTAGTGTAGATGTGTCAGGGTGTATCAGTGTAGATGTGTCAGGGTGTATTAGTGTAGATGTGCCAGGGTGTGTTAGTGTAGATGTGCCAGGGTGTATTAGTGTAGATGTGCCAGGGTGTATTAGTGTAGATGTGTCAGGGTGTATCAGTGTAGATGTGGTCAGAGTGTATCAGTGTAGATGTGGCCAGGGTGGTATCAGTGTAGATGTGTCAGGGTGTATTAGTGTAGATGTACCAGGGTGTATTAGTGTAGATGTGCCAGGGTGTATCAGTGTAGATGTGTCAGGGTGTTATCAGTGTAGATGTGTCAGGGTGTATCAGTGTAGATGTGTCTAGAGCCCATCCCAGCCCAGTCTGCTGTAATATCCTGTAGTGTGTTATTTGGAATCCTGTGGCCATGTCTTTTACGTCACGCTGTATTGGGACACCCACTAGCTAACTAGACTGTCACGCAGGCTGTCACACACTCATTAAGTGTGTACAGATATGGGGGGAGGTTTGTGTTGCGGGGGGGGGGGGTGCTGTGTAAGCGTGTGTGTATGCCTGGATGTGTAATTGTGTGTGTGTGTGTGTGGTGTGTGTGTGTGTGTGTGTGTGTGTGTGTGTGTGTGTGTCTGTCTGTTTGTCTGTGTGTGTGCGTGTGCGTCAGTGTTGAGGACCATGCTGGTTAGCCAGAGTGTGTCCATGTCTTGGTGTATTAAGGTCCTGGTAACTGATGTAGACTTTGTGTGACCCTCTCTTCCCCTCCCCTCTCTGAGCCGTGCTGAGCTGTGCTGAGCTGTGCCAGGCTTTGTTACATGTCACTTCATCCATCAGGATGACCAGCTAGACACACAAACATGGGTCAAATGGTGCACAGCACACCGTGTGTGGGACACATAGACAACACATACACAAGACATCCATGTGTGTGTGGTGTGTGTGTGTGTGTGTGTGGTGTGTGTGTGTGTGTGGTGTGTGTGGTGGTGTGTGTGTGTATTCTCGCCGTGTGTGCGTGTGTGTGTATGGACATTCTGGCACGTGTGTGTGTATGTATTCTCAATGTGTGTGTATTATCTTCCTGCGTGTTTGTGTGTGCACGCCGGTGGTGTGTATGGACGTTCTGTCACGTGTGTGGTGGTGTGTGTGTGTGTGTGTGTGTGTGTGTGTGTGTGTGTGTGTGTGTGTGTGTGTGTGTTGTGTGTGTGTGTGTTGAAGGTTGTCTGAATATCCTCCTGGGGGCTCGCCGCCCTCCAGTGACTTGTTGTAACATCCTTTTGTCAATTTTACAAATTGTCACTGCTAAAAGTAGCGGTTGAATGAATCAGATGGCTGACAATGCGCTAATTTCACCCACAGAACAGCCATCACTGGAAGTAGGCAGAGACAGGACCACTGGTTGTGCTCTAAATTAGCACACTAGGCTAAGCTAGCTAATGCTAGACTGTGAAAGTTTCTTTGCTAGCCTGTGCTAGCCTGTTTTAGCCAGTGTTAACATTCACTGGCCTGTGCTAGCCTTAATTAATTAGCACCTGCTTGCCATGCCATACATGTGTTATAGTGGAAATGATCTGCTGTGCATGGACTTGTCAGGTGATGGTATCCCAGGTTGAGGCAAATAATGTGTTGGAGGGGGATTAGATAGTGTCACGTTCGTCGTATGAATCGGACCAAGGCGCAGCGTTGTATGCGTACATTCTATTTATTAAAAGAATGAACACGGAACACATGAACAAAATAACAAAACGAACCGTGAAGCTAATAAGAGTAGTGCAGACAAGCAACTAAACATAGAACAAGAACCCACGAACACCAAAGGGAAAATGGCTACCTAAATATGATCCCCCAATCAGAGACAACGATAAACAGCTGCCTCTGATTGGGAACCATATCAGGCCACCATAGACATACAAATCACCTAGACCTACAAAACCCCTAGACATACAAAAATGAACGTACCCACCCTAGTCACACCTGACCTAACCAAAATATAAAGAAAACAGAGATCTCTCAGGTCAGGGCGTGACAGATAGTTCAGAGAGAAAGAGATATCATCTGACCCATATTTATACTTCTGAGCCAAGGTGAGTGCTGGAAAGGACAACGTGAAAGACAAATCCCAGCCAGCACAGTACAGATTATGTCTGCAGTATGGGGTATATAGAGAAGGGGAGAGTGGGGTAAGTTGAGCCGCCCTTGTTTCTAGGAAACCATACATAAAGCTTAGAATTTGACCAAATATTTAAGAAGAGGTCATCAAATCATGGAGTCTGAGAAGGAAGAATTCACATAGAAAAAGTGGTCAAAAAAATGGATTTTCACAAAGTCTAATTAATTAATTGTGTTTGAGGTTTCATGATGCTTGTATCTAAACCAAAGTAGATCATTTAAAGGTTGTTCTATACATCAGTCGGGGTCTCTATAACCTTCAATATGAGGTCCTAAACCCAGCATTAAAGTGCATCCTTGTAGCTGTGTGGGCAAATATAGTCAAAATGTTTTCCTTGCAGTAAGGTGAGCCAATGTACTTGTTTTCTTCCGATGGGTAATGTAATCTGTTTGTTTAATTTAACCTTTATTTAACTAGGCAAGTCAGTTGAGAACAAATTCTTATGTACAATGAACCCGGACGGCGCTGGCCACTCAGGAGCTAACTTTGTTAGGTGTGTTTAAAAGTGTTAAAATGATCAAAACACAAATGATTGTAATTGTGTTTGGGAAATAAAGACAGACATGGTTTTAATTTAATTAAAAAGGTAGTGGTGATATTTCATGAAGAAAATACATGTATAAGCAGCTTAACTTCCCCTGTTTTGTGGCTCAATTTACCCCATACCCCATTAGTCTAGGTAAGTTGTGCCAAGAGACTCAAGAGACTCAAGAGACCGCTTTTTTTTGGACAAGTTATCTTTTCAAAACTGTTATGTTTACATGACTTCTGATTGTTTCCAGGGTTACACAACATCCTGAATATATATACGTAGATATCTTTGTTATAAAGAATACTATATTTCCCTTGACGGAGTGATGCTGAATGTCAAAAATGGCTCAACTTAACCCTCTCTCCCCTATGTGTCCTAAATATGGTTGGATTGTTCTTTAGTGTATCTCTGTGTTAGTCTAGGTTTGTGTGGTGGGGGAGTGTGTGTATTTTAGCTAGTGTTCAATGTGTGAGTGTTACAGTGAGTGTAGCCCCTTATAGAGCACTCAGAGCACTCAACACTGGCTGGTGGTGGGGGTTGTGTGTTTGCAAAGCGAGGAGAGTCGCCTCAAACATACCCCCTCTCACTTATGACATGTTGAAAGGAATTCTCGACCCTTGAGCGCTTCCCTACGTCACTACTATCACTATCAGGCTCTACTGTTCTGTAGTAGTTTAGTCTGTTGTGTGTGTGTGTGTGTGTGTTGTGTGTGTGTGTGTGTGGTGTGTGTGTGTGTGTGTGTGTGTGTGTGTGTGTGTGTGTGTGTGTGTGTGATGGAGAGCCTTGTACAAGGGCCATGCATTATTAATGACACCATTACAGCAGATGATCCTCATCATAGAGCAGGCCCACAACGACACCACTACAGCAGAAGGGCCTCATCATAGAGCAGGCCCACAACGACACCTCTACAGCAGATGGGTCCCATCATAGAGCAGGCCCACAACGACACCACTACAGCAGATGAGTCTCATCATAGAGCAGGCCCACAACGACACCACTACAGCAGATGAGCCTCATCATAGAGCCTCATCATAGAGCAGGCCCACAACGACACCACTACAGCAGATGGGCCTCATCATAGAGCAGGCCCACAACGACACCACTACAGCAGATGGGCCTCATCATAGAGCAGGCCCACAGACCTGAACATCTGGGTGGCGAGTTCCCAGTGGTAGACACAGTATTACAATGTTTTATTACCCTATCCTAACCCTTAACCCAACCATTCACAATGTTTTATTACCCTATCCTAACCCTTAATCTGACCATTCACAATGTTTTATTACCCTATCCTAACCCTTAACCCAACCATTCACAATGTTTTATTACCCTATCCTAACCCTTAACCCAACCATTCAGAATGAATGCCTAAACGTAATGTTTTAACCCTATTCAAATTGTTAACCCTAGATGAACTTCAGATTCTGACGTTTGGAGAAGCGTAGATAAACGTCAGAGTCTGAAGGCAGATTGGTAAAACCATGAGAAGTCAGCTGTGCATCAATGTACACACTCTGCTCTGGAAAACACATGTCCCCTATGACTGCTACACACATATACTGTATACCAGTACGCAACAACAGAAGCGCACGCAAGCACACACACGCACATGAACACACACACATACAGTGGGGAGAACAAATATTTGATACACTGTCAATTTTGCAGGTTTTCCTACTTACAAAGCATGTAGAGGTCTGTCATTTGTATCATAGGTACACTTCAACTGTGAGAGACGGAATCTAAAACAAAAATCCAGAAAATCACATTGTATGATTTTTAAGTAATTCATTTGCATTTTATTGCATGACATAAGTATTTGATCACCTACCAACCAGTAAGAATTCCGTCTCTCACAGACCTGTTAGTTTTTCTTTATGAAGCCCTCCTGTTCTCCACTCATTACCTGTATTAACTGCACCTGTTTGAACTTGTTACCTGTATAAAAGACACCTGTCCACACACTCAATCAAACAGACTCCAACCTCTCCACAATGGCCAAGACCAGAGAGCTGTGTAAGGACATCAGGGATAAAACTGTAGACCTGCACAAGGCTGGGATGGGCTACAGGACAATAGTCAAGCAGCTTGGTGAGAAGGCAACAACTGTTGGCGCAATTATTAGAAAATGGAAGAAGTTCAAGATGACGGTCAATCACCCTCGGTCTGGGGCTCTGCAAGGATCCTCACGCTCGTAGGCAATAATGATCATGAGGAAGGTGAGGGATCAGCCCAGAACTACACGGCAGGACCTGGTCAATGACCTGAAGAGAGCTGGGACACACGTCTAAAGAAAACCATTAGTAACACACTACGTATGGATTAAAATCCTGCAGCGCACGCAAGGTCCCCTTCTCAAGCCAGCGCATGTCCAAGCCCGTCTGAAGTTTGCAATGACCATCTGGATGATCAGAGGAGGAATGGGAGAAGGTCATGTGGTCTGATGAGACAAAAATAGAGCTTTTTGGTCTCCACTCGCCGTGTTTGGAGGAAGAAGAAGGATGAGTACAACCCCAAGAACACATCCGTGAAGCATGGAGGTGGAAAATCATTCTTTGGGGATGCCTTTCTGCAAAGGGGACAGGACGACTGCAACCGTATTGAAGGGAGGATGGATGGGGCCATGTATCGTGAGATCTTGGCCAACAACCTCCTTCCCTCAGTAAAGCATTGAAAATGGGTGTGGCTGGGTCTTCCAGCATGACAACGACCCGAACCACAGCCAGGGAACTAAGGAGTGGCTCCGTAGAATGATCTCAAGGTTACTGGGAGTGGCCTAGCAGTCCAGCTGAACTCCATCGAAAATCTTTGTGGAGGGAGCTGAAAGTCGTATTGGCCAGTGACAGCCCGAAACCTGAAGGGATCTGGAGAAGGTCTGTTACTGCGGATGGAGTGGGATAAATCTGCTGCAGTGTGCTTTTGTCCAAAACCTTGGTCACCCAAATAACTACAGGAAACGTATGATCTCTGTAATTGCAAAACAAAGCGTTTCTGTACGGAAATATTAAGTTCTGCTTTTCTGATGTATCAATCTTATGTCGATGCAGTAAATGCAATTAATTACTTAAAAATCTATGACAATGTGATTTTTTCTGGGCTTGTTTTGTTTTAGATTCCGTCTCTCACAGTTGATAGTGATAATAAATTACAGACTCTACATCTTCTGGTAAGTAGGACGCTGCATCAGCAGTGGTATCAAATACTTGTTCTCGCCACTGTACTTGTATATTTAAACACAATACACAAACGTCAGAGACAGGGCATCTACCCGAAGTCCCCACATACTCTCGACGAAGCAAACACACACTCACGATAAAACATGCCAGAAGGGGCAAAGAACCAAAGAGAGGCTTTCAGACTAGAACTGGGTGTGCGTAGGAACGGGTGGTGGGAAGGAACTAGTTATTTGTGTTCAGCATGTTTTCATTTGGGCTGAAACAGGAGACAGGGAAAAAACTAAGAGAAGTGATTTGTCTACAAGGTTCCTTCTCTCATTCTCCCGGGCTTGACACTCCTGTCTAAAAGCAGTAGCCAAACACACACACTGTAACACAAACAAACAGCTCACGCACAAACAACACACCGTACACAAAACACCACGTCCCACAACAAAACCACACGTCACAAAACACACACACGTACACACAAACACACACACGTACACACAAACACACACACGTACATACAAACACACACACGTACACACAAACACACACACGTACACACAAACACACACACGTACACACAAACACACACACGTACACACCTCATCGCTGAGAATAAATCCTTCACACTCCCGACCATTTAGAGTGTCTGTGTCTGTGTGTGGAGCTGTTTCACTTTCAGCCTGCCGATGTGTCTTCTCCTTTTTCTGCAATATCTGAGCTGGCCACCGGAGAGCGCCGTGGTACACCGCTCGAGAGCAGACTCCTTGTGTGAGATCTCCCTAGTGGGCCGTCTTTAGGAATGCCTTTCAGGAGGGGATGTTCAAAGCCATTCACTGCTCTCCTTCCCTCTCTGTTTGTGACTCTCTAGGCCTTCTCCTGGCTCCCTCCCCAAAGGTCAAAATATTTTCACATGACCCCGTTGTACCGTAAAATAAATTGAACACCCTCCCCATCATATAATTAACTCAAAATAATGTTTACGACCGATAATAACTGTAACGACCCTGTATTTATAAATGTGGATATCGACTAAGTCGCTTCAGTATGCTTTTGTGGCACAGTCGATGCCACGGGCCAGAAGGTTGAGGGTTCGCCGACCACCACAGACAAGCTCACTCACCCTGCCTGTTTCATTACACTCCGATCAGAGCCGGTTGCAGACAATTATCAACTAGAGGGCAATCTGATAATTATATAAAGTAATTTTACACACACTTCAACAATATTGTTTTTTGTTTTCAACACGGTCAACACCACAATAAATAGACTATGTAAATCTCGACAAACAGAAAATACATCTCTCCCTACCTTGCAGGTTTACCCAGTATCGAAGGATTGGATTGACCATCTCCGAACGGTCATTAAACGTTTTGGTGTTTTGCAACAGATGTCTCTTTCCATTCATCAATGGCCGCTGCACAGTTTGGATTGACTGATTGATTTTATTTGTCAGTTAAAAATCTACATATACACAAAGATGACCTGGATTGCACATTAATGTCGCAAATGTATTTCCATTGTACTCCCTATGTTTTTATATAAATACATGTACAATTACATAGATACAGACACATCACAGTGATGGAGATGGGGAAATGCTCAAACTCCACATTCGTATGAGGGGGGAGTTTAAAGTACAATTCTTCCAAACTTGTTTGGCTGGTAGCTTAGTCTTTAGATGTTTGGGACTGCTGGTGAACAAGGATGTGCAGGATTAACCAAAGAGACATGGACTAGCACACTTATCAGAGTCTTTAGGGTGTCTATAGCTAGGTTTCCATCCAATTGGCGCCAAATTTTCATGTGAATATTCTAAAGTCTTCATTAAAAACAATATGCCATTTCAGAGTTTGCTTGAGGAAAATGTGACGCCGGCCAACATGACAGGGACATGGACATCATCTGTATTCAGATCCAACCTGGCGCAGCCAGCGCCATCAATAAACGAGGGACATTGGCCAAACGAGCCACATTTACGTGTCCTTAAAAACAGCCCGTGTTAGGTTACTTTCCTAAAACAATAATTGTCCACATCACGGTTCAGCTGTCAGAGATTTGAGCACTAAATGTATCATGGTATTGCATGCAAATGCCTGTAGGCTTATGTGTCCTATGTATGATATATTTTAATAACTATATATACAGTATATATAGCCTGTCTAAAGGAAGAGAAGTTTAGGCCTAACCCCAGACAGACAGAGTTATGCTGGTGGCATGCTATGACACTGACATTTATTTCTTTATGTCATACTGCCTCTTATATACAGATACTCTGTAGATGTATGAAAGGAGGCTAATTGGTTAATTTTCTATCAGAGTATTTTGTATAAAGTTAAGGATTATATTGTTAGATTATAGAAGTAACTCTGGTAGGGCTGAAACAGTCTTCCTCACCTCAAATTCAACTGTCGGAGTTAGTTGTAGTGCTGGGGTGCACTGCCTTCATATCGCAGGCCCGCAGTAGCTAAAGCTTAATAACAGCCTTACCAAACCTTCACAAACGTTTCTAAACTTTATTAGGGTAATTCCAAAAGTAAGTCAAGCCATTGTTTATAGGGAAAATATGAGCAGAAGAGCAAATGAGCAAAAAAAAACACACAACCCTCCCCAAAGCAACCCTCCCCTATTTTGAACCACATTTTGATCTGTTCTCTCTCTCTCTCTCAGGCCTGCTTGAGGAAAATAACAGCAGTTGGATTTGTTTAAAAGCTCTTGGGTTGTGTTTAAAAGCTCATGGGTTGTGTTTAAAAGCTCTTGGGTTGTGTTTAAAAGCTCATGGGTTGTGTTTAAAAGCTCTTGGGTTGTGTTTAAAAGCTCTTGGGTTGTGTTTAAAAGCTCTTGTGTTTAAAAGCTCTTGGGTTGTGTTTAAAATGTCTTGGGTTGTGTTTAAAAGCTCTTGGGTTGTGTTTAAAAGCTCTTGGGTTGTGTATCTGGAGTCGTGAGCCTAGTGACTGTTTTGAAGACTGAGTACAGTTAGTAACACACTTTAGGTTTCTAGTTTCACATCTGAATTGTGACGGACTGTGTCCTGATGTCTCTATCTCTCTCTCTCAGGCTTGGGGGCTCTATTTCAGCCTATAAGATCGTACCAGATGAAATCGACCAGATCAAGGTAAGATGAATCTTGAATTTCTACCTGTTTGTCTATCAACAGACAACCTCAATGAAACAAGGCTTAAGTATTTTAAATAGTTCAAATACTTTTTGACCCCATTTTTTTCCTTTATTTAACTAGGCAAGTCAGTTAAGAACAAATTCTTATTTTCAATGACGGCCTAGGAACAGTGTGTTAACTGCCTTGTTCAGGGGCAGAACAACAGATTTTTACCTTGTCAGCTCAGGGATTTGATCTTGCAACCTTTCGGTTACTAGTCTAACGCTCTAACCACTAGGCTACCTGTCACCCCATGACCCTCTTAGTTAGAATCATCACCCCTATGACCCTCTTACTTGGAATCATGTTGAATTGTTCGATATTTCTGCACTGCTGGAGCGAGGAACACAAGCATTTCACTACTCCCGCAATAACATCTGCTAAATATGTGTGTGTGACCAATAAAATGAGGGGTGCTGATGATCTAGGATCATGTTGCCCCATGTTCATGTAATCTTAATCGTTATAATCTGAAAGGAAAAACTAATACTAGATCAGTAGTCCTACTGTGAGACAAATTATTATTCTTAGTTAAAATCACCATCCCTATGACCCTCTTAGATTGAATCATCACCCCTATGACCCTCTTTATATTAGAAATCATCACCCTTAATGACCCTCTTAGTTAGAATCACCAATCCTATGACCATCTTAGATAATCATCACCCCTAATGTACCTCTTATTAGAATCCATCACCCTTATGAACCTCCTTATTTAGAATCATCCACCCTTAATGACACCCTCTTATTTAGAAATACCATCCCTAATGACCCTCTTAGTTGAATACCACCCCTATGCCTCTTATTCGAACACACACCCCTATGACTGCTCTTAGATTGAATCAATCACCCCTATGACCCTGCTTATTTAGAATCCCCAACATCAACCCCTATGCACCCCTCCTTAGTTAAGAATCACACCGCCTATGAACCCATCTTATTTAGAATCACCACCCCTATGACCCTCTAGATAGTTGAATCATCACCCTAATGACCCTTGTATTTAAGAATGCAGTAACCCTGTATGGCCTCTTAGTTGAGAAATCACACCCGCCTGATGACGCCTCTAGTTAGAATCATCAAAACCAACTATGGAAAAACCCTCTTATTTCAGAATCACCACCCCTTATTGACCCTCTTAGATTGAATCATCACCCCTATGACCCCTCATTAGTTAGACATCACCACCCCCTATTACCCTCTTTATTTTAATAATCAATCACCCTTATGACCCTCTTAGATTGAAATCAATCAACCAACCTATGACCCCTCTTATTTAGAATCATCACCCTTATGACCTCTTAGTTAGAAAATCACCACCCCTATGACCCTCTTAGTTAGAATCATCACCACTATGACCCTCTTATTTAGAATCACCACCCCTAAATCGACCGCTCTATTTAGAATCAACACCCCTAGTGACCCTCCCTTATTTAGAATCATCACCCTTTATGAACCCTCTTTAGATTGAATATCACCCCCTATTTGACCCCCTCATTAGTTAGAATCACCACACCTATTGACCGCTCTATTAGAATATCACCTTCATGACCCCTCTTAGTTAGAATCATCACCTGCCTATTTGACCTCTTATTTATAATCAATCACCCTTATGACCCCTCTTAGTTAGATCCACACCGTCCTATTGACCTCTTAGTTAGAATCACCTTTACCCCTATGACCCTCATTTCGTTAGTTGACATCTACCCCCTATGACCCTCTTAGTTAGAATCATCAACCCCTAATGACGCCTCTTACATTTTAGAATCATCAACCCTTAGACCTCTTAAGTTAGAATCAACACCCCTAGACCCTCTTAGTTAGAATTCCACCAACCCCTATGACCCTCTTAGTTAGTTAGAATCACCACCCCTATGACCTCAGTTAGCAATCATCACGCTCTACTCGACGCACTTAGTTAGAAATCACCCACCCTATGTGGAACCCATCTTTAGATTTATAATCATCACCCTTATGACTCCTCTTAGATTGAATCATCACCCCTTATGACCCTCTTATTTTATAGAATCATCACGGGCCTTAATGACCCTCTTTTAGTTAGAAATCATCACCCCATGACCCTCTTAGTTAGGAATCATCACCCCTATGACCCTCTTAGTTTAGAATTCATTCACCCCTAAAATGACCCTCTTAGCATTGAATCATCACCCCTTATGACCCTCTTATTTAGAATCATCCACCATTATGACCCTCTTTAAGTTTGAATCATCACCGATTATGACCCGCCTCTTAGATTTGAATCATCACCCTTAGATGAACCCTGTTATTTAGAATCATCCCCCTATGAGCCCTCTTAAGTTAGAATCTCACTCCCTATGACCCTCTAAGTTAGAATCGACCACACCTATGCATCTCTTAAGTTAGACTCGACCACACCTATGATCGCTTAAGTTAGAATCACCACCCCTATGAACCTCTCTAGTTAAATCAAATCACCCTAACCCCATCGTTATTGTTAGAATCATCACCCCTATACCCTCTTAAGTTAGACATCATAACCCCTATGACCCTCTTATTTCGAAATCATCACCCTTTATGACCCTCTTTATGATTTGATATCATCAACCACTTATGACCCTCTTATTTAGAATCATCACCATTATGACCCTCTAGATTGAAATCATCAACCATTATGACCCTCTTAAGATTTTGAAATCAATCACCCTTAATGACCTGTTATTTAGAATCATTCACCATTATGACCCTCTTGATTGAATCATCACCCTTAATGACCCTCTTAGTTAGAAATCATACCCTATGAGCCTCTTATTTATCTATTTATCAACCCTTATGACCCTCTTAAGAACTTGAAATCATCACACTATGACCCTCTTATTTAGAAATCATCACCCTTAAATGACCGCTCTTAGTTAGAGATCATCACCCCTATGAGCCCTCTTAGTTAGAAATTTCATCACCCTATGACTCTCTTAGTTAGAAAATCACCACCCCCTATGACCCCTCCTTAGTTTGTATCCATCACCCGTATGATCCTCTTAGAATTTGAATGCATACCCCTATGACCACTCTATAGTTTGATCAATCACCCCTAATGACCCTCTTAGATTGCAATCATAACCTGCTATGACCCTCTTAGTTTGAATCATCACCCTATGACCCTTAAGTTAGAATCATCAACCCTTATGATCCTCATTAGTTAGAATGCATCCCACTATGACCCTCTTAGTTAGAATCAAGTCAACCCCTATGACCCTCACTTAGTTTAGAAATCAGTCACCAAACCCCTTCGACCCTCTAAGTTTAAATCATCACCCCTATGACCCTCTTAGTTAGAATCATCACCCCTCATGACCCTCTCTCGTTAGAAATCACGCACACCTATGACCCTTTAGTTAGATCATAACCGCCTATGACCCTCTACGTTAGAATCATCAAACCCTATGAACCCTCTAAGTTAAGAATCATCAACCCTCCTATGACCTCGTTAGTTAGAATCACCCCTATGGACCTCTTAGCAGTATGTCACATCTCGTCCATTTTGTGCCAATGAAGACTCATGCATCTCAAGGATGAAAATATACCTAGGGCATAATCAGATCCTGTGTCTCATCTGTCTAGTCTGTTCTCATCAGGCCAGACTCTAGTGGGACTGGTGTGATGAGAAGAACTCAATCTCATCTGACAACCGAGGGGGAACGGGCTTTTGCTCCTCGCGATGTCACACCTGAGGTAAGTGTGTTGTGTGTGTGTAGTGTGTGTTGTGTGTGTGTGTGTGTGTGTGGTGGTGTGTGTGTGGTGTGTGTGTGTGTGTGTGTGTGTGTTTGTGTGGTGTAGGTGTGTGCACCCTCAGAGAAGGCTGGGTGGAGGACTAATAGGAGGATGGGCTCACTGTAAATGACTGAACTGGACGTAAATGGACGGTAATCAAACACATCAAAAACATATGGAAACTCACCACGTTTGACTCGTTCCATTTAACTCCATTCCAGGAGCCCTGTCCTCCCTCGCCATATATCCTCTCCACCAGCCTCCTCTGGTGGAACCTGTCTGTATGTCAAGCGGCTGTACATTTATTGCTATTACCCTATAACATTTGAGACTGCTGTGTTAACCAGTCACAGGTTTTGTTTCCTCTTGTGTCTACTGCCATCTTATCTGCACAGCTCCCCTTGTCTCAAAATGAAACTAACTTGCAGATCCAAATGTATGTTTTAATTAATGAACTTAATACACATACCACACATACACACACATACAACACAGCATACCACATCGGCAGATAGAGCATGTGGCTCTGAGAAAGTAACCACTGGAGTCCCTTCATACCATTTACACTGAGTCCTTTATACATTACCACTGGAGTCCCTTTACACAATTAACCGATGGAGATCTTTATACAATTACCGGGATGGAGTCCCTTCATACACATTACCCACTGGAGATCCCTTCATACATTACCAAACTGGGTCCCTTTATACATTACTGCTGGAGTCCCTTTATACATTACCACTGGAGTCCCTTTATACATTACTGCTGGAGTCCCTTTATACATTACCACTGGAGTCCCTTATACATTACCACTGGAGCCCTTCATACATTACGATGGAGTCCTTCATACATTACCGCTGGAAGTCCGCTTCATACATTACTACTGGAAGTCCCTTCATTACATTACCACTGGAGTCCCTTTATAACAATTACCACTGGAGTCCCCTTTATACATTACCCACTGCGCTCCCTTTATACATTACCAACTGGAGTCCTTTATACATTTTTACCACTGAGTCCCTTCATACATTACTTGCTGGAGTCGCCTTCATACATTACCACTGGAGTCCCCCTTCCATACATTACCACTATTACCATTCTTATCGCTGTGTCCCTGTCTAATGATGAAAGGCTCTATTTAACAACACATTCTCTAGTGATGATCCCACTCAACTGTAAGGTGTCAGGGGGATTTCTCATCCCTTTTCCCCTTCTCTCTAATCCCTGACACCCCATTTCTCGCCCCTCCCTCTTTTATTTCTCTCGCTTTCCTTTCTCCCAATATCTCTCTCCGCCATCTCCCCTGACACCCTCCTCTACCCTCTCTCAATCCACCTCCCTGTCTCCCTTCCCCCATTCTCCCCTATTCCTCACGCCTCTCTGTCTTAATTCCCTCCTCTCGTTCTCTCCTCTGAGTCCTCATCAGTGGCTGGTACTCTTTTGAAGTACTCTCTTCTCTTTCTCCTCTCGTTCTCTTTCTTCCTTCCTTCTCACTTTTTTTTTTTTTTTATCTCCTGCTCTCTCTTCTCCTCTTTCTCTTTCTCCTCCTCTTCTCTTTCCTCCTCTCTTCTCTCTTTCTCCTCTCCTCTCTTTCTCCTCTCTCTCTTTCAAAGGGGTTCTCCTATGGGGACAGCCGAATACACCCTTTTAGGTTCTAGATAGCCACCTTTTTTTTCTAAAGACGTGTATTTTTAATAGTTATTGCATCGGTGAGTGATTTGGACCCAAGAATGCTGTGTGTTCTTCAAGCCTCAGATGTACGATCTTAATTGAGCAGTTTGCTACACCATGAAAAATAATCCGCAGCCAAAAAGGAAAAGCATTATGGATATTTTTGTCAAAGGGTTTGATACATTAAAATGACATTTTTCTAACTTTAGAAGTAAACTACAAGAATTACAAGATCTTTTCTCGCTGTCTGGTCCCCTCTCCGCTCTCTCTCTTTCGCTCTGTCTCTCTCTCTTTCAGCTCTGTCCTCTCCTCTCTGTCTCTTTCGCTCTGCTCTGTCTCTCTTTGGTCTCTCTCTCGGTCTCTCTCTCTGTCTCTTGTCGTTCTCTGTCTGTCTCTCTTGGTCTCTCTCGGTCTCCTCTCTCTGTCTCTTTCTCGCTGTCTAACTCTGTCTGTCTCTCTGTCTTCCTGTCTCGCTCTTCTCGCTGTCTAACTCCTGTCTGTCTCTCTGTCTCTCTCTCGTCTCTTTCTCTGCTGTCTAACTCTGTCTGTCTCTCTGTTCTCTCTCTGTCTCTTCTCGCTGTCTAACCTGTCTTGGTCTCTCTGTCTCTCTGTCTCGCTTCTTTCTCGCTGTCTAACTCTGTCTGTCTCTCTGTCTTCTGTCTCGCTCTTTTCTCGCCTGCGCTGTCTAATCTGTCCTGTCTCTCTGTCTTCTCTGTCTCGCTCTTTCTCGGTGTCTAACTCTGTCCTGTCTCTTCTGTCTTCTGGTCTGTCTGGCTGGCTCCTCTGTCTGGCTGGCTCTCTGGTCTGTCCTGTCCTGTCCTGTCTGTCTGTCTGTCTGTCTGTTCCTGTCTCGCTCTTTCCTCGCTGTCTAACTCTGGTCTGTCTCTCTGTCTCGCTCTTGTTCTCGCTGTTCTAACTCTGTCTGTCTCGTCTGTCTAACTCTGTCTCTGCTTCTTTCTCCTCTGTTCGCTCTTTTCTCGCTGTCTCGCTTCTTCTCGCTGTCTAACTCTTTTCGCTGTCTCGCTCTTCTCGTCAATAGCTTCTTCGCTCTTTCTCCGGCTTGGTCTAACTCTTTCTCGCTGTCTACTCTTTCTCGCTGTTCCTAGCTCTTTCTCGCTGTTCTGCTCTTCTCGCTGTCTAGCTCTTTCTCTCTGTCCTAGTCTTTCTCGCTGTCTAGCTTCTTTCTCTCTGTCTAGTCTTTCTCTCTGTCTCGACTCTTTCTCGCTGTCTAACTCTGTCTGTCCTCGCTGTCTAACTCTTTTCTCGCTGTCTAACTCTGTCTGTCTCTCCTGTCTAACTCTGTCTGCGCTCTTTATCGCTGTCTAACTCTTTCTCCGCTGTCTAGCTCTTTCTCACTGTCTCGCTCTTTCTCGCTGTCTAACTCTTTCTCGCTGTCGTACTCTTTCTCGCTGTCTAGCCATTCTTCTTCTCGCTGTCTAGCTCTTTCTCGCTGTCTAGCCTCTTTCTCTCTGTCTGTCTAGCTCTTCTCTCTGTCTAACTCTTTCTCGCGCTGCTCTTTCTCGCTGTCTAGCTCTTTTCGCTGTCTCGCTCTTTCTCGCTGTCTAGCTCTTTCTTCGCTGTCTAGCTCTTCTCGCTGTCTCCGCTCTTTCTCGCTGTCTAACTCTTTCTCTCTGGTCTAACTCTTTTCTCGCTGTCTAGCTCTTTCCTCGCTGTCTAGCTCTTTCTCGCTGTCTCGCTCTTCTCGCTGTTCTAGCTCTTTCTCGCGTCGTGCTCTTTCTCTCGCTGTCCTCGCTCTTTCTCGCTGTCTGCTCTTTCTCGCTGTCTAACTCTTTCTGCTGGTCCTCGCTCTTTCTCGCTGTCTAGCTCTTTCTCGCTGTCTAGCTCTTTCTCCCTGTCTAGCTCTTTCTCGCTGTTCTAGCTCTTTCTCGCTGTCCTAACTCTTTCTGCGCTGTCTAACTCTTTAGCTCTTTCTCTGCTGTCTAACTCTTTCTGCGCTGTCTAGCTCTTTCTCGCTGTCTAGCTCTTTCTCTGTCTCGCTCTTTTCGTGCTAACTCTCCTCGCTGTCTAGCTTTCTCGCTGTCTAGCTCTTTCTCGCTGTCTGCTTTTTCTCGCATGTCTCGCGTCTTTCTTTTCTGTCTCGGCTGTCTCGCTCTTTCTCGCTGTCTAACTCTTATCTCGCTGCCTCTAGCTTCCCTTTCTCGCTGTCTAGCTCTTTTTCTCGCTGTCTACGCTCTTTCTCGCTGTCTCGCTCTTTCTCGCTGTCTACTCTTTCTCGCTGTCTAACCGTCTTTCGCTGTCTAGCTCTTTCTCGCTGTCTAGCTCTTTCTCGCTGTCTCTAGCTCTTTCTCGCTGTCTAGTTTTCTCGCTGTCTACTCTTTCTCGCTGTCTAACTCTTTCTCGCTGTTACTCTTTCTCGCTGTCTAACTCTTTCTCGCTGTCTAACTCTTTCTCCTGTCTAACTCTTTCTCGCTGTCTGTCCTGTCTGTCTGTGTCTACTGTCCTCTGTCTCTGTCTCTGTCTCTGTCTCTGTCTCTGTCTCTGTCTCTGTCTCTCTCTCCTCTCTCTTCTTCTCCTCTCTCTCTCTGTCTCTGTCTCTGTCCTCTGTCTCTGTCCTGTCTCTCCTCTCTCTCTCTTCTCTGTCTTTCTGTCTCTCTCTGTCTCTCTCTGTCGTCTCTGTCTTCTGTCTCTTTTCTTCTTGTCTTCCTTCTGTCTCTGTCTCTGTCTCTGTCTCTTTCAATTCAAGGGCTTTATTGGCATGGGAAACATATGTTAACATTGCCAAAAGCAAGTGAGGTAGATAATATACAAAAGTGAAATAAACAATAAAAATGAACAGTAAACATTTACATAACAGAAGTTTCAAAAAGAATAAAGACATTACAAATGTCATATTATGTATATATACAGTGTTGTAACGAATGTCAAATGGTTAATGTACAAAAGGGAAAATAAATAAGCTAATATAATGGGTTTGTAATTTACAATGGTGTTTGTTCTTCACTGGTTGAACCTTTTCTTGTGGCAACAGGTTTCACCCAGTAGAAATGGGAGTTTATCAAAATGGGTTTGTTTTCGAATTCTTTGTGGATCTGTGTAATCTGAGGAAATATAGTGTCTCTAATATGGTCATACATTGGGCAGGAGGTTAGGAAGTGCAGCCTCAGTTTCCACCTCATTTTGTGGGCAGTGTGCACAAAGCCACAAAGCCATGTCTGCCTACGGCGGCCTTTCTCAATAGCAAGGCTATGCTCACTGAGTCTGTACATAGTCAAAGCTTTCCTTAAGTTTGGGTCAGTCACCGTGGCAGGTATTCTGTGCCACTGTGTGTACTCTCTGTTTAGTGCCAAATAGCATTCTAGTTTTCAGTTTTTTTTGTTAATTCTTTCCAATGTGTCAAGTAATTCTCTTTTTGTTTCTCATGATTTGTTTGGTCTAATTGTGTTGCTGTCCTGGGGCTCTGTGGGATCTGTTTGTGTTTGTGAACAGAGCCCCAGGACCAGCTTGCTTAGGGGACTCTTCCCCAGGTATTTCTCGTAGTGATGGCTTTGTTACGGAAGGTTTTGGGAATACTTCCTTTCAGGTGGTTGTAGAAGTTTATCGGCTCTTTTTCTGGCAATTTTATAATTAGTGGGTATCGGCCTAATTCTGCTCTGCATGCATTTATTTGGGTGTTCTACGTTGTACACTGAGGATCTTTTTTGCAGAATTGCTGCATGCAGAGTCTCAATTTGGTGTTTGTCCCATTTTGTGAATTCTTGGGTTGGTGAGCGACCCCAGACCTACAACCATAAGGCAATGGGTTCTATACACTGATTCACGTATTTTATTCTTCTTCTCTCTCTCTGTCTGTCTCTCTATGTTGGCTATCTCTCTCTGTCTGTCTCTCTCTGTCTCCGTCAGGCCAACTAAAAGAGTGATAGAGCGAGAGGCTCCAGGGATGTTCTGGCCCAATGCTGATGGGTTTTCTCTAACGTCACACCACTAGGCATGCTCTCTAGGTGAGGACAACCAGTCACTACAACATACAATGCACACACAGTACACACACACATGCACACACACACACATCACCACACACACACACACACACAAGCCAACACACACACACACACACACACACACACACACACACACACACACACACACACACACACACACACTTCCATGCATACAGTACACACACAAACACAAACTTCCATGCATACAGTACACACACACACCAGGCCCCTAGTGTCCGGTCTGGAGCGTGAAGTCATGAGCTCTGCTGGTCGGCTAATGTGTAGCATCCTAGCAGTGCCAAAAAAAGCCCTAGAAAGTCTATGTAAATTACGATCGCCAGGACGGCTCTAAAATTAGTTTATTATTAATTATTTTAAAGTTCGCTACAAATGGAGATATTTAATTAAATAGTGATCCATTCTGACTACTACATTTGTCGTCACACAGGACCACGTGCTGACACAGACCAATCACGGGCCGGAAGGCTACGAAGAGGCTCCCTCCTTCCTGCCATAGACATTAAGGTTGACTTTCTCAGGCAGGATGAAAACGACTACATTGACCATGATCCTTTGCTAGTTAAGGCCACCTTCACCATGATCCGTAGTCATTTTTTTAGTGCCATTCAGCCCTATTTAGCAATATGGTACGCTTCAAATTCAAATACTTCATGCGTCATCAGGAGTTTTACATTGGAATACGTGGATGACGTCAGCACTACAGTATCACTATCTACTGGTTTACTGTCTGACACACACACACACACACACACACACACACACACACACACACACACACACACACACACACACACACTAACATGCATACTGTACAAACACACTCATAGAGATACACACACACACATGAATGTATACTGTGTACACACTCCTCATTAACGCACATACACCTTTCATACTGTGAAACTCTAATACACACTCTCCTCTCTTGTGTGTACGCAGACCTGTGTGCGGCATCCGCGGCAAGACGCTCATCATCAATTTACCAGGGAGCAAGAAGGGTTCACAGGTAACGTTAACACCTGTTAAACAGGACCACTTTAAAGGGCCAGACACAAAGAAAAAAATCTGACTGGTACTTAGCATCTCTGCAATTAACTTTGTTGTTCGCATAGAACAGTTATAATTCTGATTTGCACTCCAGGCCACAAGGCAGTAGCTTGTATGACTTGTGCCTGCTGTAGCTAATGTAACCTAACTAGCAAGCTGCACTAATGTTTTTGCTCGCTTGCTAGAATTTGTAGTACTAACCAGATGGCCACAACTAGATAACTAGCGTTATCAACATTATAATTAAATCACAATGGATTTGCTTTTCAAAGGAAGCAGCTGCCTGTTAGCTGTCAAGAGTTGGTGGAGTAGCTAGCTTTGTTGTGATAGTAACCATTTAGCTAACATTAGCTAGAAAGCTAACTGGCACCGGCAGTATGTGTTAATTGAGAGTTCATTAAATTATTTATTCTTCATCTTGCTTGAAAAGCATTGGTAAAGCATTTGGTAAAGTATTTAGTGTTATGTGCATTGTGCTGCACTTACCACCCCATTCGTTTCATATGAAGTGCGTGACTGCCTTGCTTGTTAGCAAGCTAACGTTAGCTAGCTAGCTAATGAGCAGGTGCACATTATCAAATTGAATCTAACAAAATATCCATCTTCAAGCTCAAAACTCCTTAGCTAATTGTAAAATATATAGAGACTTGCTCTACAAAAAAAAAAATGTATTGTGCAGTTTTATTGTTTTAGTGAACAATCCTGATGAAAAGGCGGTGGATTAGACTGTACCATAACACCTGTACTCATATCAGTGTTTCAGGGCGTCTCTGAGTAGGAGTGTTGATCTAGGATCAGGTGTCCCCAGGGTAGATCAGCTCTCTCACATTGACTTGGATCAGTGTCAATGTGACTGAGTAGTTAGTCTCTTAACTCTTGGGACAATGTGCACTGAGATTGTACCTGAATACAGCACACACACAATGCACACCATGAGCAGATCACTGTGTGTCTTTGCATGCTTTTGGGCGTGCGTGGCTTACTGCGTGTGTTCCCACGCGCCCGCGTGTACTTGCACCGCTAGACTGCTCTACCCGCTACCTCGCCATCTGTCTGTCTGTCTCCTCTCTCTCTCTATCTCCTCTCTCTCTTCTCTGTCCCCTCTCTCTATCACCTCTCTCTCTTCTCTGTCCCCTCTCTCTCCGCTGACCCCACATCTGTCTCTGTCTCATTACTGAGGCACTTCTACTGATCGATTTCATTATTTATTTTCATCAATTACACCCCCCTCTTCCCATCTGGTGCCATATTAGTGTCTCCCCCATCAGGCCCCCAGTCAAAGATAACTGTATGAACGGCCCATCACCAACTTTTATTATATCTGATCCCACATCATAAAGACAGGGGAAACTTGGAGGGCTGAGGACAGAGCCAGGGTGGGCTGGGCTCTGTGGCATGAGATCAAGCCCTTTGGGGTGTCTGATCTAGTGGTCCTGTCTCCAGTCGTCTCTTTATTTTTTATTTCTCTTTCTCTCGTTCTCCCACTCTCACTCACTCTCACCCACTCACTCACTCACTCAATTCAATCCAATTCAATTTAAGCATTTTATTCGCATGGGAAACATATGTTTACATTGCCAAAGCAAGTGAAATAGATAATAAACAAAAGTGAAATAAACAATAACAAAATGAACAGTAAACATTACACTCACAAAAGTTGCAAAAGAATAAAGACATTTAAAATCTCATTATGTCTATATACAGTGTTGTAACAATGTGCAAATAGTTAAAATACAAAAGGGAAATTTAACATAAATATGGGTTGTATTTACAACGGTGTTTGTTCTTCACTGGTTGCCCTTTTCTTGTGGCAACAGGTCACACATCTTGCTGCTGTGATTGCACAGAGTGGTATTTCACCCAATAGATGTGGAAGTTTATCAAAATGTGATTTCTTTTAGAATTCTTTGTGGATCTGTGTAATCTGAAGGAAATATGTGTCTCTAATATGATCATACATTTGGCAGGAGGTTAGGAAGTGCAGCTCAGTTTCCACCTCATTTTGTGGGCAGTGAGCACAAAGCCTGTCTCCTCTTGAGAGCCATGTTTGCCTACGGCAGCATTTCTCAATAGCAAGGCTATGCTCACTMAGTCTGTACATAGTCAAAGCTTTCCTTAAGTTTGGGTCAGTCACAGTGGTCAGGTATTCTGCCACTGTGTACTCTCTGTTTAGGGCCAAATAGCATTCTAGTTTACTCAGTTTAAAAAAGATATATTTCCAAAATGTTAAGTAATTATCTTTTTGTTTTCTCATGGTGTGTTTACGTTTGTGAACAGAGCCTCAGGAGCAGCTTGCTTAGAGAACTCTTCTCCAGGTTCATCTCTCTGTAGTTGATGGCTTTGTTATGGAAGGTTTGGGGTTTTAGGTGGGTGTAGAAGTTAACGTCTCTTTTCTGGATTTTGATCATTAGCGGGTATCGGCCTAATTCTGCTCTGCATGCATTATTTGGTGTTTTACATTGTACTTTGAGGATATTTTTTGCAGAAATCTGCATGCAGTCTCAATCAGTTTGTCCCGTTTAGTGATTTTTGGGGGGATGGTGTGCAAACCCAAGAGCTCACAACCATAATGGGCAATGGGTTCTATAACTGATTCAAGTATTTTTAGCCAGATCCAAATTGTTATGTCAAATTTTATGTTCCTTTTAATGGCATAGAAGGCCCTTCTTGTCTCTCAGATCTTTCACAGCTTTGTGGAATTTGCCTGTGGCGCCAATGTTTAGGCCAAGGTATGTATCGTTTTTTGTGTGATCAAGGGCAACGGTGTCTAGATTGAATTTGTATTTCTGGTCCTGGCAGCTAGACCTTTTCTGGAACACCATTATTTGAATCTTACTGAGATTTACTGTCAGGGCCCAGGTCTGGCAGAATCTGTGCAGAAGATCTAGGTGCTGCTGGAGGCCCTCCTTGGTTGGGGACAGAAGCACCAGATCATCAGCAAATAGTAGACATTTGACTTCAGATTCTAGTAGGGTGAGGCCGGGTGCTGCAGACTGTTCTCGTGCCCTCGCCAATTCGTTGATATACATGTTAAAGAGGGTGGGGCTTAAGCTGCATCCCTGTCTCAGCCCATGGCCCTGTGGAAAGAAATGTGTGTTTTTTGCCAATTTTAACCACACACTTGTTTGTGTACATGGATTTTTATAATGTTGTATGTTTTTCCCCCAACACCACTTTCCATCAATTTGTATAGCAGACACTTATGCCAATTTGAGTCAAAAGCGTTTTTGAAATCAACAAAGCGTTAGAAGACTTTGCCTTTGTTTTGTTTGTCAATTTGGGTGAATAGGTGGTCTGTCATATGGTAATTTGTTAAAAAGCAAATTTGACATGTGCTCAGTACATTGTTTTCACTGAAGAAATATATGAGTCTGCTGTTAATGAAGAGGATTTCCCCAAGGTTGCTGTTGACACATATCCCCCGGTAGTTATTGAGGTCAAATGTGTCTCCACTTTTGTGGATTGGGGTGATCAGTCATTGGTTCCAAATATTGGGGAAGATGCCAGAGTTGAGGATTTAAGTATAGTCAATTGGAATTTGTGGTCTGTTATATTTTATAATTTCATTTAGGATAACATCAACACCACAGGCCTTTTGGGGTTGGAGCATTTGTATTTTGTCCTGTATTTCATTCAATGTAATTGGAGAATCCAGTGAGTTCTGGTAGTCTTTACTATTTGATTCTAAGATTTGTATTTGATCATGTATATGTTTTTGCTGTTTGTTCTTTGTTGTAGACCCAAAAAGATTGGAGAAGCGGTTTATCCATACGTCTCTGTTTTTGGATAGATAATTCTTCGTGTTGTTGTTTTAGTGTTGTCCAATTTTCCCAGAAGTGGTTAGAGTCTATGGATTCTTCAACTACATTGAGCTGATTTCTAACATGCTGTTCCTTCTTTTTCCGTAGTGTATTTCTGTATTCTTTTAGTGATTCACCAGAGTGAAGGTGTAGACTCAGGTTTTCCGGGTCTCTATGTTTTTGGTTGGATAGGTTTCTCAATTTCTTTCTTAGATTTTTGCATTCTTCATCAAACCATTTGTCATTGTTGTTAATTTTCTTCGGTTGTCTGCTTGACATGTTTTGATTTGAATGGAAAGCTGTGAGGTCAAATATACTGTTTAGGTTTTCTACTGCCAAGTTTACACCTTCAGCATTACAGGGAAATGGTTTGTCCAGGAAGTTGTGTAGAAGTGATTGAATTTGATGTTGCCTAATTGTTTTTTGATAGGTTTCTACACTACTTTGCTTCCATCTATAGTATTTCTTTATATTATTCAGTTCCTTTGGTTTTGATGCCTCATGATTGAGTGATGCTCTGTTCAAGTAGACTGTGATTTTGCTGTGATCTGATAGGGGTGTCAGTGGGCTGACTGTGAACTCTCTGAGAGACTCTGGGTTGAGGTCYGTGATAAAGTAGTCTACAGTACTACTGCCAAGAGATGAGCTATAGGTGTACCTACCGTAGGAGTCCCCTCGAAGCCTACCATTGACTATGTACATACCCAGCGTTCAACAGAGCCGCAGGTGTTGTGAATAGTTTTTGTTGGTTATGTTGTTGTAGTTTATCCTAGGGGGCTCCCAAGTGGCACAGCAGTCTAAGGCACTGCATCTCAGTGCTAGAGGCATCACTACAGACCCTGGTTCGAATCCAGGATGTATCACAACCGGCCGTGATTGGGATTCTCATAGGGCGGCGGAAAATTGGCCAAGAATCGTCCGGGTTAGGGTTTGGCCTGTGTAGGCCGTCATTGTAAATTAGAATTTGTTCTTAACTGACTTGCCAAATTCAATTTTAAAAAGTAAAAAATATGGGGGAGGGAATGCTGTCACCTCCAGGTAGGTGTTTGTCACCCTGTGTGCTGAGGGTTTCAGATTCTTGTCCAGTTCTGGTATATAGCTCGCCACAGACTAGTACATGTCCCTGGGCCTGGAAATGATTGATCTCCCCCTCTAGGATGAAGAAGCTGTCTTCACTAAAGTATGGGGATTCTAGTGGGGGGATAAAGGTAGCATACTGGAGGACATTTTTCTCTGTTGAGATCATTTCCTTTTGAATTTCTAGCATTAGGTCACTTTATCTATCCCCGCTTTCTGTCTCTCTCTATCTGTGTCTATCTCTGTTCTCTCTTACTTTTTACTGGTTTGTTTCTCCATCTCTTCCTTACTCCTCTTTTTGCCCAAAGCCCATCCCCTCCTGCCATTTATTCTTCATGTATTTCACCCGTTGTCTGCCTGTTTTTTTCTCTCCAGGGACTCTTCTCTTGAGCGTTTCTGACACCCTTAATAAAGAGTGCTATCCTCCTCTTGGACTCAAACAGAAACTCCTGACACACCCAAAAATCTGTTGATGTGCAAGTAGTAAAATATCTATAGGTACTTGACAAACACACACACACACACAACACACACACACACACACACACACACACACCACACACACACACACCATACACAATACACATACACATACAACATACCACAAACACACACAGGTAGGGTGTAAACTGTGAAACAGTGGCCTGACGGGTGTAAACAGGGAAATCAGTGGTCTGACGGGGTGTAAACAGGGAAACAGTGGTCTGACGGGGTGTAAACAGGGAAACAGTGGTCTGAGGGGGTGTAAAACACGGGAAACAGTGGTCTGACGGGGTGTAAACTGTGAAACAGTGGTCTGCCGGGGTGTAAACAGGGAAACAGTGGTCTGACGGGGTGTAACCAGGGAAACAGTGGTCTGACGGGGTGTAAACAGGGAAACAGTGGCCTGACGGGGTGTAAAACAGGGAAACAGTGGTCTGACGGAGTGTAAACAGGGAAACAGTGGTCTGACGGGGTGTAAACAGGGAAACAGTGGCCTGACGGGGTGTAAACAGGGAAACGTGGTCTGACGGGGTGTAAACAGGGAAACAGTGGCCTGACGGGGTGTAAAAGGGAAACAGTGGCCTGACGGGTGTAAACAGGGAAACAGTGGCTGACGGGGGTGTAAACAGGGAACAGTGGTCTACGGGGTGTAAACAGGGAAACAGTGGCTGACGGGGTGGTACAGGGAAACAGTGGTCTGACGGGGTGTAACAGGAAACAGTGACCTGAGCGGGGTGTAAACAGGGAAACAGTGGCCTGACGGGTGTAAAACAGGAAACAGTGGCTGACGGGGTGTAAACAGGAAACGGTGGCCTGACGGGTGTAAACAGGGAAACAGTGGTCTGACGGGGGTGTAAACAGGGAAACAGTGGCCTGACGGGGTGTTAAACAGGAAACAGTGGCTGACGGGGTGTAAACAGGGAAACAGTGGTTCTGACGGGGTGTAAAACAGGGAAACAGTGGCCTGACGGGGTGTAAACAGGGAAAGTGGCCTGACGGGGTGTAAACAGGGAACATGGCTACGGGGTGTAAAACAGGGAACAGTGGTCTGACGGGGTGTAAACAGGAAAACAGTGGCCTGACGGGGGTGTAAACAGGGAAACAGTGGTCTGACGGGGTGTAAACAGGGAAACAGTGACCTGACGGGGTGTAAACAGGGAACAGTGGCCTGACGGGGTGTAAACAGGGAAACAGTGGTCTGACGGGGTGTAAACAGGGAAACGTGGCCTGACGGGTGTAAACAGGGAAACAGTGGTCTGACGGGGGTGTAAACCAGGGAAACAGTGGCCTGACGGGGTAAACAGGGAAACAGTCGCCTGAACGGGGTGTAAACAGGGAAACAGTGCCTGACGGGGTGTAAACAGGGAAACAGTGGTCTGACGGGGTGTAAACAGGGAAACATTCTCTGAGGGGGTGTAAACAGGGAAACATGGTCTGAGGGGGGGAAATGTGAAACGGGAACAGTGGTCTGACGGGGTGTAAACTGTGCGAACAGTGGTCTGACGGGGTGTAAACAGGGAAAGTGTCTGACGGGGTGTAAACAGGGAACAGTGCTCTGACGGGTGTAACGGAAGGTACACGTTTGTCTGACGGGTTGTACACTGGAATAACAGTGGTCTGACGGGTGTAAACAGGGAAACAGTGGTCTGACGGGTGTAAACAGGGAAACAGTGGTCCTGACGCGGGTTTGTACAACAGCCGGAAAGCGAGTGGTCTGACGGGGTGTAAACATGTGGAAGGTCCTGGACGGGGGTGTAAACAGGAGACACCACAGTGGCCTGACGGGTTGTCAATCAACGGAGGGAAACCCTGAGTTCGGCCTGATGCGGTAGGCAGTGTAAACACAGGGAAACAGTGGTCGACCGGTCAGGTCCTGGTTGTGTCGCTGCTTGGTATATTAAACGCGAGACACCTAGCCGTCGGGCTGACGGGGGTGTAAAACAGCACGTGGAATTTACAGTCGGTCTGGTTTTGACGCTGACGGGGTGTAAACTCCGTCAGACCAAACTGTGAAGTTTATTCCCCTGGTTACAAAGTGACGAAAGAAATGACAGGGGTGTACCGACAGGATAGAAAACAGTGACCATGACGGAGAACCAAGGTAGTAAACAGGGAAAAAACAGATGGTCTTGGACGGGGCTGTAAAAGGCACCAAAACCAGGGAAGGTGGACCCGCCTCCGGTCATGGGTTCTCTGCATCCCACCTGTTTACAAGGGGTGACTAAAACGACAGAGGGACACGATCGGTACCTGCAGTGTGTGATGTGGACTGATTATCGGCATAGTGGATGACCTATGCATGTAGCACGAGGGGTGTACAGGGAAACAGGTGGCCTGACGG
>NW_019944857.1:6077-29485 GCF_002910315.2 Salvelinus sp. IW2-2015 | reverse complement strand
GCTGACGGGGTGAAACCAGGGAAAACAGTGTCTGACGGGGTGTAACAGGGAAACAGTGGTACTGACGGGGTGTAAACAGGGAAACAGTGGCCTGACGGGTGTAAACAGGGAAACGTGGCTGATGACGGGTTGTAAACAGGGAAACAGTGGCCTGACGGGGTGTAAACAGGGAAACAGTGCCTGACGGGGGTAAACAGGGAAACAGTGGCCTGACGGGGTGTAAACAGGGAACAGTGCTGACGGGGTGTAAAAGGGAACAGTGACCTGACGGGGTGTAAACGGGAAACAGTGCCTGACGGGTGTAAACAGGGAAACAGTGGTCTGACGGGGTGTAAACAGGGAAACAGTGCTGACGGGGTGTAAACAGGGAAACAGTGGCCTGACGGGGTGTAAACAGGGAACAGTGGCTGACGGGTGTAAACAGGGAAAACAGTGGCCTGACGGGTGTAAACAGGGAAACAGTGGTCTGACGGGGTTAAAAACAGGGCAAAGTGGCCTGCAAGTTCGGTAGAGTTACACTACTAGGCCCGAAACTCACGTTTGACCACCTGTACGGGGGTGTAAACACGAGCGTGAGAGAACCCATGCTGAATGAGGTCCTCATAGTAGCAGGGGTAAACAACCATGCGGCGTACACAATCGTAGCTCGCAACTGCTGTTACTAGGAATGTGCTAAAAACAGTAGAACTAAATGGAAAGACCATCTGTTCAAGGCCCTAACGGCAGAAACCAGGGAAAAGTTGCTTGCGACCGGAACGTGTAGAACAGGGAAACTGCACTCCGGATCCTAAACGGGTGTAAACACTGTGGCCGAAGCATACAACACCAGTGGCCGACCTGGACGGTGTCGGGTCTGCATTAGAATATGTGGAGCAATTAGAATCAATAAAACAACGCGGAAACAGTTGAGACTGCTTCGTGGTTACAGAGCAGGCTGTAAACTCTCCTTCCAGACTCAGTAGTAATAAACAGGCAGTGAAACCAGTGGGCGCCATAGATCCGGTGTGTAAACCCATAAAGGAACAGTTGGCACACATGTCTACGGAAGTGGTAATCAGGGGAAACAGTGAACCCTGACTGTTTGCCTATTTCCGCCGGATGTAAACAAGAACGCAAAACAGCAGTGCCCCTTTTGCACACGCGTGTGCTACAACAGGGAAACAGTGTGCCCTAGTAGCTGCCACGGAAACAGTAGTAAACAGGGAAACCACTCGGCGACGCGGCTCGGTAATGTAAACAATGAAGGCGCAAATGACCTGACCGGCGAGTGTAAACAGGGAAACATGGGTCTGACGGGGATGTAAACAGGGAAACAGTGGCCCTGACGGGGTGGTCACAACAGGAAAACAGTGAGCGATCTGACCTGGCAGTGTAACAGACTATCGGAGACGATGTCATTCTATGACAATGAGACTAGCTGAGAGACTCTAAGGGCTCAAGCAAAGTTGAGGAATGCGTCAGCGAATACACAGTCAGGCCTGAATCCCTGTGTACGTTAACCGGGTGTTAAAAAAGAGAAATCAGTGCGGCCCATCATACCTATGCACGGGGGTGTAACAGGGAAACAGTGGCCTGACGCGGGTGTAAACAGGGAAACAGTGGGCTGCACGGGGTGTAAACAGGGAAACAGTGGCCGACGGGGTGTAACCAGGGAACACAGTGGCCTGACGGAGTGTAAACAGGAAACACAGTCGAGCGTCTGACGGGGGTGAAACAGGGAAACAGTTGGACCTGTGTCGTGTAAACGGGGTGTCAACCAGCCCGAAATCAGTGCCCTGAGCAGGCGGTTGTAAACAGGAAACAGGACGGTGGGGTGGCCCTGGCTGCTTCTTCTTTATACTCTAAACATGGGGAGTGTAGAGCCACAGAAGGACAACCACACAAACTGGCTCCAGTCGATGGCCTGAGCTAAGAGCCTGGAAAACTATGCTTTGGCTAGAATTCAAAGGTCGTCTTGTACGGCGGTGTAAAACCAGGTTGATCTCCGGACTACACAAGAGCTCAGTGAGGCCCTCGAAGGATAGCGATAAGACACGGAAGCAGCTACGGGTCCGTCAGGCACCACGGAGGCTGCCAGTTGTAAACAGGAGAACAGTCGGTCTGACGGGCGCAGCAGGGTATATAAACATCTTCAGGCATAGTAACACACGTCGCGCCCAATGAGACCGGAATTGCCCGTTACCGTTTTAAGCAGCGGAAACAGCTCGTTGAGCCTCCTTGAAGTCCAGGTGTGTAATCACTCGGGAATAGCTCAGGTGCCTGCACCGGGGTGTAAAACAGGGAAACAGTGGCCTGACGCTGACGGGGTGTAAACAGGGAAACAGTGGTCTGACGGGGTGTAAACAGGGAAACAGTGACCTGACGGGGTGTAAACAGGGAAACAGTGGTCTGACGGGGTGTAAACAGGGAAACAGTGGTCTGACGGAGTGTAAACAGGGAAACAGCGTGCATGCGTGCGTGCGCCCATTATTTTTCATGCCCAGAGATTTGGCTTTCACATCATCCATATTATGTGTGCACCCCCAACCCCATGCCTTTCTGCCCCACATAAAACTCTGCAGTTAAATCAAGGTTACTGCTGTCACTGTCATCCAGGTAGAAATATGTCATGTGCATTAATGAAAGCATGTAGAGCGTCATCTGTATTTGTGGAAGCTGTTTGTAGCCTGGTATAGATCAGGACTGTATTAATGATGTATTATTGTGACGCTTCAAATACACAAGAAGATCATTTCACAGAATAGCCCTTGTCTCTAGAGTGAGTAAGAAGGGAGTGTTTAGCTGCGTTAGAACGCTGGGTCTGGTCTGGTCTTGTCTGGGTTTTGGTTTGGTCTGGGTTTTTGTCTGGGTCTGTGCCTGGTCTGTGCCTGGTCTGGGTCTGGCCAAGGTCTGGGTCTGGTCTAGGTCTGGGTCTGGTCTGGGTCTGGTCTGGCCTTGGTCTGGGTCTGGTCTGGGTTTAGGTCTGTTTGGGTCTATATATACAAGAAGCCTACAGCCCCATCTTAGTGTCAAAGTCACCAGTTGATCTACCATACTGTGTTGTACTGTACTGTACTGTGTTGTACTGTACTGTGTTGTACTGTACTGTACTGTACTGTGTTGTACTGTACTGTACTCTGTTGTACTGTACTGTGTTGTACTGTACTGTGTTGTACTATGTTGTACTGTACTGTGTTGTACTGTACTGTGTGTATCGTATTTATTCACGCATCTTTAATTTCTTCACATTTCATTGTGTTACAAAGTGGGATTAAATTGTATTACATTTTTACAAAATGTCAACGATCTGCACAAAATACGCTGTAATTTTTTTACATTTTTTTTTATTAAGATGATTGAAAAAATTCAACACGTATATATATCATGATTAGATAAGTATTCACCCCCCTGAGTCAATACGTGTTAGAATCACCTTGGGCAGTGATTACAGCTGGGAGTCTTTTGGGGTAAATCTATAAGAGCTTTGCACAAAACTTGGCCTATCAGGAACATTCACTGTCTTCTTGGTAAGTAACTCCAGTGTAGATTTGGCCTTGTGTTGTAGGTTATTGTCCTGCTGAAAGATGAATTCCTCTCCCAGTGTCTGGTGTAAATCAGACTAAAGCAGGTTGTCCTCTAGGATTTTTCCTGTGCTTAGCTCCATCCTGTTTCTTTTTTATCCTTAAAAAGTCCCTAGTCTTTTTGGATTATGTGTGTATTGTTTTGTATTTCTAGGTTATTTTACACTGTTGAAACTAGAAACACAAGCATTTCGCTGCACCTGCAATAACATCTGCAAATCTGTTATAAACTTTGATTTGATTTTGAGTTGAGTCTTTGCCGATGACAAGCATACCCATACCATGATGCAGACACCACCATGCTGGAAAATAAGAAGGCAGTTACTCAGTGATGTTGTTGGATTTGCCCCAGGCTTTGCATTTATTTTTATTTATTTCACCTTTATTTAACCAGGTAGGCTAGTTGAGAACAAGTTCTCATTTACAACTGCGACCTGGCCAAGATAAAGCAAAGCAGTTCGACACATGCAACAATACAGAGTTACACATGGAATAAACAAACATACAGTCAATAATACAGTAGAAAAGAAGTCTATATACAGTGTGTGCAAATGAGGAAAGATAAGGGAGGTCAGGCAATAAATAGGCCATGGTGGCGAAGTAATTACAACATAGCAATTAGACACTGGAATGGTAGATGTGCAGAAGATGAATGTGCAAGTAGAGATACTGGGGTGCAAAGGAGCAAGATAAATAAATAAATACAATATGGGGATGAGGTAGGTGGATGGGCTATTTACAGATGAAATATGTACAGGTGCAGTGATCTGTGAGCTGCTCTGACAGCTGGTGCTTAAAGCTAGTGAGGGAGATATGAGTCTCCAGCTTCAGTGATTTTTGCAGTTCGTTCCAGTCATTGGCAGCAGAGAACTGGAAGGAAAGGCGGCCAAAAGAGGAATTGGCTTTGGGGGTGACCAGTGAGATATACCTGCTGGAGCGTGTGCTACGAGTGGGTGCTGCTATGGTGACCAGTGAGCTGAGATAAGGCGGGGCTTTAACTAGCAAAGACTTGTAGATGACCTGGAGCCAGTGGGTTTGGCGATGAGTATGAAGCGAGGGCCAGTCATCGAGGGCATACAGGTCGCAGTGGTGGGTAGTATATGGGACTTTGGTGACAAAACAGATGGCACTGTGATAGACTGCATCCAATTTGTTGAGTAGAGTGTTGGAGGCTATTTTGTAAATGACATCGCCGAAGTCGAGGATCGGTAGGATGGTCAGTTTTACGAGGGTATGTTTGGCAGCATGAGTGAAGGATGCTTTGTTGCGAAATAGGAAGACGATTCTAGATTTAATTTTGGATTGGCGATGCTTAATGTGAGTCTGGAAGGAGAGTTTACAGTCTAACCAGACACCTAGGTATTTGTAATTGTCCACATATTCTAAGGCAGAACCGTCCAGAGTAGTGATGCTGGACAGGCGGGCAGGTGCGGGCAGCAATCGGTTGAAGAGCATGCATTTAGTTTTACTTGCATTTAAGAGCAGTTGGAGGCCATGGAAAGAGAGTTGTATGGCATTGAACCTCATCTGGAGGTTAGTTAACACAGTGTCCAAAGAAGGGCCAGAAGTATACAGAATGGTGTACCAAGAAGTGTATTCCTTTGCCATGTTCTTTTTGCAGTATTACTTTAGTACCTTTTTGCATACAGGATGCATTTTTTAAAATATATTTTCATTCCTATTTTCACTCTAGGTCATTATTGTGGAACTACAATGTTCTTGATCCATCTTCAGTTTTCTCTCATCACAGCCATTAAACTCTGTAGCTGTTTTAAAATAATCAATGGCCTCATGGTAACATCCCTGAGCAGTTTCCTTCCTGTCCTGCAGCTCAGTTCAGAAGGACGACTGTATCTGTCATGTGTCTGGGTGGTTTAATATGTCATCCACAGAATAATTATTAACTTGACCATGCATAAAGATATATTCATTGTCTGATTTGTTATTGTTGCCCGTCCACCAATCACTGTCCTTCTTTATGAGGCTTTCGAAAAGCTCCCTGGTCTTTGTAGTTTAATCTGTGCTTGAAATTCAATACTTGATTGAGGGACCTTACAGATGTTGTATGTATGGGGAACAGAGGAAGCGGCAGTCATTAAAAAATCATTTCAACCGCTGTTATTTCCATGTAATTTATTATGTGTTTGTTAAGCCAAGATGAACGGGATGAATACTTATGCAAAGGCTACAGAATATTTTAGTTATTTCGAATTTTCTTTTCACTTTGACATTATGGAGTATTTGGTGTAGATCAATGAAGAAAATAAAAATCATAATTACATCAATTTCAATCCCACTTTGTAATCTCACAAATGTTTTAAAGATCCAAGCGGGGTGAGTACATATGATACCTACTTTATGTACTACTACCACTTAGCAGAAGCTTTTATCCACATGTATTTAACATGTGCATGTGATCCCAGTGGGAATTGAACCCACAACATGAGCTTGCTAGCTCTCTATGAACAAGAGCCAAGATGACCTTACAGCAGTGGTATTAAAACTTCTTCAGGGGGGACCTCATTTTCTCCGCCAGAATTTATGGGGACCCCATTTTTTTCCAAATCTAATGACACAACCTTAAAATCAGAACATTTACACTTTCACATCAATAAATAACCCTCAAATCCTTATTTGCATCACTCATCAAAATTATGAGAACCAATAAATATATTTACTCAATATTTTTTTATTGTATTTTTCAACTTATCTCAAAATCGTATGTACTGTATATTGTCCAATAAAATCATTTTCACTCTTTAATATTTTTTATATTTTTAAAGTTTTTTATTTGTCGACCCCTCTAGGGGTTGTGACACCGACATTGAATACCACTGGCTAACAGTCTGAGCCATAGGCAGGACGGAACTGAGATTGTTACCCTACTATCATGCCATCGACCTGCTGTAATAACCCCTAACTCTCCCTCTATCTTCCTGACCTCTAACTTCTGGCCCTCCCCTCTCCTCCAATAGGAGTGTTTACAGTTCATCCTGTTCCTCCCTATACCATACCATTGAGCTGCTATATTAACCCCTAACTCTCCCTCTCTTCCTGACCTCTGACCCATCTCCTTCAATAGTAGTTTCCAGTTCATCCTGCTGTATTAACTCTCTTCCTGACCTCTGGACCATTCCTTCAATAGTAGTTTCCAGTTCATCTGCTGTATTAACTTCTTCTGGACTCTGACCATCTCCTTCAATAGTGTTTCCAGTTCATCCTGCTGTATTAACTCTCTTCCTGACCTCTGACCCATCTCCTTCAATAGTAGTTTCCAGTTCATCCTGCTGTATTAACTCTCATCCTGACCTCTGACCCATCTCCTTCAATAGTAGTTTCCATGTTCATCTGCTGTATTAACTCTCATCCTGACTCTGACCCATCTCCTTCATAGTAGTTTCCAGTTCATCCTGCTGTTTAACTCTCATCCTGACCTCTGACCATTCCTTCAATAGTAGTTTCCAGTTCATCCTGCTGTATTAACTCTCTCTCCTGACCTCTGACCATCTCCTTCAATAGTAGTTTCCGTTCATCTGCTGTATTAACTCTCTCTGACCTCTGACCCATCTCCTTCAATAGTAGTTTCCAGTTATCTGGCTGTATTAACTCTCTTCCTGACCTCTGACCCATCTCCTTCAATAGTAGTTTCCAGTTCATCCTGCTGTATTAACTCTCTTCCTGACCTCTGACCTCTAACCTCTTCCAACAGGAGTGTTTCCAGTTCATCCTGCCCGCGCTGCCCCACGCCATCGACCTGCTACGGGACGCCGTGGTCAAGATGAAGGAGGCGGTGGACGAGCTAGAGGACCTGCCTTCGCCCCCGCCGCCCCTATCGCCGCCCCCCAACAGCTCGCCGCGGAGGCAGACGGAGGACAAGGGCGTACAGTGTGAGGAGGAGGACGATGACAAGAAAGACAGTGGTGTGGCGTCCACCGAGGACTCCTCGTCCTCGCACATCACCGCTGCCTCCATCGCCGCTAAGGTAACCAATGGGGAGGTAAGGGAACGTAGCAGGAAGGTTTTCCTGACAGGACTGGGATCTGAACTTTAAGGGTGGTGCAATGTTTATGTTCCCATTCTCCACGTTTTTCCTCTCTTCTTCCATAGTGTACACTTCCACTATTCTTCTCCTTCATTTCAAAGCATTGGATTGGTCTAAGCATTGGCTAGAGAGGGAGTTTCAACCATAAATCTATGACTCAATGTGTACAAGTGAACACAGTGGGAAAAGGGTGGACAATCGGGACGTATGTACACTACATGACCAAAAGTATGTGGACACCTGCTCATCGAACATCTCATTCCAAAATCATGGGCATTAATATGTAGTTGGTACCCCCTTTGCTGCTATAACAGCCTCCACTCTTCTGGGAAGGCTTTCCACTAGATGTTGGAACATTGCTGCAGGGGCTTGCTTCCATTCAGCCACAAGAGCATTAGTGAGGTCGGGCACTGATGTTGGGCGATTAGGCCTGGCTCACATTAGGCGTTCCAATTCATCCCAAAGGTGTTCGATGGGGTTGAGGTCAGGGCTCTGTGCAGGCCAGTCAAGTTCTTCCACACCGATCTCTACAAACCATTTCTGTATGGACCTCGCTTTGTGCACGGGGGCATTGTCATGTTGAAACAGGACTGTTTCCAAACTGTTGCCACAAAGTTGGAAGCACAGAATCGTCTAGAATGTCATTGTATGCTGTAGCATTAAGATTTCCCTTCACTGGAACTAAGGGGCCTAGCCTGAACCATGGTAAACAGCCCCAGACCATTATTCCCCATCCACCAAACTTTACAGTTGGCACTATGCATTGGGACAGATAGCGTTCTCCTGGCATCCACCAAACCCAGATTTGGCTGTCGGTCTGCCAGATGGTGAAACGTGATTCATCACTCCAGAGAATGCGTTTCCACTTCTCCAGAGTCCAATGGTGACGAGCTTTACATCACTCCAAGCCGACGCTTGGCATTGCGTCGTGATGGTGATCTTAGGTTTGTATGCGGCTGCTCGGCCATGGAAACCCATTTCATGAAGCTCCTGACAAACAGTTCTTGTGCTAACGTTGCTTCCAGAAGCAGTTTGGTAGTGAGTGTTGAAAACCGAGGACAGACGATTTTTACGCGATTCAGCACTCGGTGGTCCCGTTCTGTGAGCTCGTGTGGCCAACCACTTCATGGCTGAGCTGTTACTACTCCTAGATGTTTCCACCTCACAAAAATAACTTATAGTTGACTGGGGAAGCTAGATTTTATACACCTATCAGTAATAGGTGTGGCTGAAATAGCCGAATCCACTAATTTGAAGGGGTGTCCACATACCTTTGTATATATAGTGTATCTACATATTTCATATTAAACAACTCGCCATGCCATATTTCATACAACCACCATGCTCATTATTATTCTGTACACTTGTAACAACACCATGTCTGTCGGTCAAATCTGTGAAATCAGATGGACGTGTCTGGGTGTGTGTGTGTGTGTTGTGTGTGTGTGTGTGGGTGTGTGTGTGTGTGTGTGTGTGTGTGTGTGTTGTGTGTGTGTGTGTGTGTGTGTGTGGTGTGTGTGTGTGTCATTCATTGTCCATCGAAGTGACTGTTGTCCATTTCCATTGTCCTGTCCAACATCAGAGCGGACCTATACCTCTGTTGCCATGGTAACATAAGTGTGGTCCGGTTCCAGTTCCATTTTTTGTCCTATCATTGTCCTATCATGGACTTTCATTGGTAAGACTCCATGCCATACACTCCATGGGGAAATTTCCCAGACCTAGATTAAACATCCAGAATAAAAAAAGCACTATCCAGGACTAGGCTTAATCTGTGTCCAGGAAACCCTAGATATATTACATGTAGATCTGATTCATCTCTGTGATCTATAATCTATCCCCATGTCATCCTGTAAATAATATCATACCATCCATATTGCCCAGGTTCATTCATTATTCATTCATTAGTGTACTATCATCACATTTAGAAGTGTCTCAGTAGCTCTTGATTAACCTCACCAACGCCCCATTGGCATTTTCCACCCTCCTTGAGACATGGTTGTTATTGAATGCCTTACGCTGTGTGGTGAACATGGTTACTTTCCTAGTGTCCTTTCATTTCACAGAAAGCAGCTTGTTAGTCCTGATCCATCGTATGGTCCCCCTCTCCGCTGTCTTTGTCATGTCGTTTACCTTGGTCTTGGGGAAACTGATTCTCTTAGGACGAATGGTGCCACAAGCCCCCCCAAAAAAAGTTTTTCAAGAGGTCTATGAAAAGCATGGGACTAGTATAAAAATTGTCCACAAAGAGCTTGTACCCACTGCCAAGAAAGGGGAAGTCCATCAGCTGCATGACAGTCTTAACTAAGGCCCTTCCCATTGGGTGTGATCGCCTTGCCTTCATAGATGAAAAAGTTCCATGTGTAGGCAGGCTAAATTGGCACAAAGAGCTTGTAGCCCCATTTGGTCGGCTTATTATTCATATATTGCTTCAAGCCAATTGGAGCCTTTGAGGGAACCATGCGCTCATCTATAGATAACATTTGAGCAGGTTGGAAGTAAGTTTTGCATGCCTCCACCATGTCATGATAAAGGGGATTGACTCTTGCAAGACGACCCTGCTTTTGCAGATACCATACTCACACCAGACTGAATTGAATAAAACATTTTTTTAAGTGTCCCCAAATATGGAGACTTTTGAATTGAAGAGGTTTTTAAGAGAACTACAGGATCTGTCTGTTTGGAAAGCATGTGGTATAATAAGGAACAGTATATTCCACCGCCATAATTATATTTGTTTTGTTTAGGCATAGGGTTTGAAATGAATAAAGGTTTGGTGTAGAAAGGAGGGTTAGGTTTAAAGTTTGTTACCACTGTCCGCCGTCATTCATTCTGCCAGTCAAATATGCACTGTCTATGTGACAATAAGGCACAAGATGCTGTGCTATAGTGCAGACAGTCAAAGTTAAAGGGGCATCTGCAGTTGAAACGGTAACAAAGCAGTCAGTTGCAGATTGCCCCTTTAAAGGGTGTTGTTAGCATGTTATCTATATTACTATTCGCAGTCAGTGTCAGTCTATTTTCTGAGCGTGGTGTGCGTGTGCGTGTGTGTGTGTGTGTGTGGTGGGTGTGTGTGTGTGTGTGTGTGTGTGTGTGTGTGTGTGTGTGTGTGTGTGTGTGTGTCTCTTTCTCGTGTTGTGTTGGTGTGTGTGTGTGTGTGCGTTTGGGTAGATCCAGACTCCATCATCTCCAGGGGTGTCCAGGTCCTCCCCAGAGACACAGGCTCTCTGAGCACCACGCCCTCTGAGTCGCCCGCGCCCAGGCCACTCGGCGCCTCTCTAACCGCCTCGCCCCGACGCCAAAGTAAGCCACACACACACACACACAGACAAGCATTTCTCTGCACGCAGTGTTTTCTTCAGTGTCTATCATCACTGTGCTATGACAAACCACAAGTGTGTGCTTGTGTTGGAGGAGCACTGCTGTGGCTAGTAGGTATGGTTGTGTGTGGTGGAGCACTGCTGTGGCTAGTATGGTAATGGTTTGTGTGGAGGGGCACCTGCGTGGCTAGTATGGTAACGGTTGTGTGTGAGGAGCACCTGCTGTGGCTAGTATGGTAATGGTTTGTGTGTGGTGGAGCAAGCTGCTGGTCTGTAGTCATGGTAGTTGTTGTGGAGGCACTGCAGTGTTGTATGGTAACGGTGTGGTGGGAGGAGCACCTGCTGTGGCTAGTAATGGTTGTGTGTTTTATGCTTGTTTGCGTGGGTCAAGTTGGTAATCCTTTGAATTGAAATATATTGAATCAGACCAGCCACTACCACTAGCTCTCACACACACTTACACACCACACACCACACACACACACACACACACACACACACACACACACACACACACACACACACACACACACACACACACACACACACACACACACACACACACACCCAACACACACACACACCCACACACACAACACAAGAGAGACCCTTCCACCATCCCCTGCCTAATTAACCCACTCCAGTCTCTCCTGCAGGTCAACATTCAAGAGATGCAGTCAGTCCTGTGCTCTCTCTCTCTCTCTCTCTCCTCTCTCTCTCTCTCCCTCTCTCTCTCTCTCCTCTCTACTCTATCTATCTATCTATCCAATCTCTCACCTCATCTGTCTTGTTCTCCTGGGAAGTGTCATGAGAATAGACCAGAGGTTTCTATGGAATGGCTGAGAGAGCGACCCATATATACACTGAGTATACCAAACATTAGGAAGCACAGTGCAGCCTCAAATCGTCAGGGCATGGTCTCTACAAGGTGTTGAAAGTGTTTTCACAGGCATGCTGGCCATGTTGACTCCAGTGTTTCCTACAGGCATGCTGGCCCATGTTGACTCCAGGTGTTTCCACAGGCATGCTGGCCCATGTTGACTCCAGTGTTTCCACAGGCATGCTGGCCCATGTTGACTCCAGTGTTTCCACAGGCATGCGTGGCCCATTTGACTCCAGTGTTTCCACAGGCATGGCTGGCCCATGTTGACTCCAGTGTTTCCACAGGCATGCTGGCCATGTTGACTCCAGTGTTTCCACAGGCATGTGCTCCATGTTGGACTCAAGTGTTTCCACAGGCATGCTGGCTTCATGTTGACCTCCAGTGTTTTCCACAGGCCTTGGCATGTTGACTCCAGTGTTTCCACAGGCATGCTGGCCCATGTTGACTCCAGTGTTTCCACAGGCATGCTGGCCCATGTTGACTACAGTGTTTCCACAGGCATGCTGGCCCATGTTGACTCCAGTGTTTCCCACAGTTGTGTAAAGTTGGCTGGATGACCTTTGGGTGGTGGACAATTCTAAATACACACTGGAAACTGTTGAGCGTGAAATGTCCAGCAACGTTGCAGTTCTTGTCACAAACTGATGAGCCTGGCACCTACTACCATACCCCGTTAAAAAGCACTTCAATATTTTGTCTTGCCCATTCATCCTCTGAATGGCACACATACACAATCCATGTCTCAATTGTCTCAAGGCTTAAAAGTCCTTTAACCCTGTCTCCTCCCCTTCATCTACACTGATTGAAGTGATTTTAACAAGTGACATCAATAAGGGATCATAGCTTTCACCTGGATTCACCTGGTCAGTCTGTCATGGAACGAGCAGGTGCCTTTAATGTTTGTTTTGTGTACTCCGTGTGTATATACAGTGTACATAGATCTGTTACTGCAGCTTTACAGGTTCAGTCAGGCTGTTCAGGCGCCACGCAGGTCTTTTATGTACTGGTGTCTTAGAATGGTACACTGTGGAGACCTGAGGATGAATATACCGTGAGAAGTGACTCAATGGCTGTGTTTTGAATTTACAATGAATTTACAAAGTTTTGTTGGTGTCGTAAGCAGATGCATACTTCATATTTAGAATCATCTCCGTTTTCATTGTTGCTATGTCCAAAAGTTCCAAGAAGATTGACTCGACGTACTTACAGTAACTTGGGTTTTGTTGTTGATTCTATAGTATAGAGTCTTATTCTCTGTATGTAAGGATGTTGAGTCTAGAGGAAACTGTGCTCCTATCCTCATATCTTCAGTGTTGTTATTGTATAACTTGTGTTCTATATGTTCTGTATAGCGGAAGTGTAAGGAGTAGCCATGGTGCCTCTGTCTCGATGTTACCACTGCAGTACGAGGCCTAGTACTCTACATCACTAAACTAAAGCCCTTTTGTTAATGACCCAGTTTGAGTTGCTGCCTCTCTGTCAAGAGCTTCTTTATCCCCCACATGAGTCAGCACGACTGTGTGTGTGTGTGTGTGTGTGTGTGTGTGTGTGTGTGTGTGTGTGTGTGTGTGTGTGTGTGTGTGCGCGTGTGCGTGGCGCCTTTCACCACATGTTCTCACAAGTCTTCATGTGAAGCGGAAATACCCTCTTGCTGCTCTGCCTCCAGACAGACAACACACAACCACACACACCACCACACCCACACACACACACTACACACACCAACAACAAACAACACACAAAACACACACAACCAAACACCACAACACACACACAACCCCACACCCACACACACCCAACACACACACACACACACACCACACACAAACACACACACACACACCACACACAACCACACACACACCCACCAACAAGAGAGAGGCACCCAGATGAGCGGCTTCCAAATGTCCAAGCCTGTCCTGCGTACCTACACCAGCCCAGGAGGAGTCAGGCACACACACCAACCACGACAGACAATGACACACAGAAACTGCACACACACCACAGCCACCACCACAACACAACCACACAACACAACAACAGAAATGCACACGAAACTGCACACACACACACAACACACACAACCACACACACACAACACACACACCACACACACACACACACACACAACACACCACACACACACACACCACACACACACACACACACAGACAGGACACACAGAAAGCACCACACAAACCACAACACACCACCACACCACACACACACCACACACACACCACCTACAGCACACTTCCCGCACCTCACTGCTACCCACACTGTACCAGGCACCACGGCACCACTCTACCAGCACACTGGCTAACCAGCCACTGTACCGCACACATCTGCTACCGGAGGCACACTTCTACAGACACATACCAGGACCACAGTCAGGCCACACTTGCTACCAGCAAACGGTACACACCACTCGCTTACCACACAGGCGCAAACACACTGGGCTTACCCCAGGCCACAAACTTTGCTTACCAAGTGGCTCACCACTGCTACCAGGCACACCCACTGCACCAGGGCCACTACTTGCTTTACCAGGCACACAAGCTACCAGGCCACACCAACGCACAGCAGCTAACCAGCCACAACTTGCTACCAGCACAACTGCTACCAGGCACCAGACTAACCAAGGCACCACACTGCTACCAGCACGGGCAACACTACCTGCTACCTAGCACCACGCCTACCAAAGAGTCCAACTACACTGTACCAAGCAACACACTTCGGACTACCCATGAGCTCAGGCCTACAGCACATACACTGCTACCAGCCAAACCATGCTTACCGGCCACACTGCTACGCACCCAGAGCACAACATCTGGCTACCACAGGCACCACCACTAACTTCAGGCTACAAATGCACACTGAACCCCAGCCCAACCACTGCTACCAGACACCAACACTGCTACCAGGCTACAATCTACAGCACTATACCCAAGGACACCACTGCTACCAGCACCGACACACTGGCTACTAGGCCACCGCTTTACCAGGCACACGCTCTAAAACCAGACCACGCTACTGCCACGCACCAGGCACACCACACTGCTACCAGCACACTGCTACGCAACCACACGCCAGGGCACACTTACCAACCATGCTTACCAGGCACAATTGCTACCAGGGCACACACTGTCTCACCAGGCATCACTGCTACTAGCACACTGCTACAGCACACACTGCTACCAGGCCAACTACCTGCTTACCAGGCACACACTGCCTACCAGGCACACCACTACTACCAGGCACACTGCTACTAGGCACACTGCTACCAAGCACACTGCTCAGGCACACTGCTACCAAGCACAGACTGCTACCAGGCCCTCTGCTACCAGACACACTGCTCAGGCAATCAAAAACTCCACACACACAAACATAGTGAAAAAAGCATATTCAGTCAAACCATCACTCAGATATGCTACACATCCTTTCTCACAGGCACAGAGTAACACACACACTGTGATGGTACTGTAGTTGTACCCTTCCACTCTAGTGAGCATGTTACATAGTGGTTGAGTTTGGATTAATGAAGCATGTGGGAGTATCTGTGTGTGTGGAGGGGGGGTCTGTTTGACCCCGATCTCTGGCTCTCTCTCTATCTCTTTCTCTCTCCCTCTCTGTCTGTCTCTCTTTCTGTCTCTTTATTTTTCAATCCCTCTCTGTGTCGCTGTTCTCTCTCTATATATGTCTCTCTGTCTCTCACTCGCTCACCCTCTCTCTCGCTCCCCCTCTCTCTCACTCTCTGTCTCTGTCTTGCCTAGAAGGTCAGCATCCCGGAGTCGCCTCTTCACTGTTGAAGTTGAAACTGGTGTTTTGCGGGTACTGTTTAATGACGCTGCCAGTTGAGGACTTGTGAGGCGTCTGTTTCTCAAGCTAGACACTCTAATGTACTTGTCTTCTTGCTCAGTTGTGCACCAGGGACTCCCACTCCTCTTTCTATTCTGGTTAGAGCCAGTTTGCGCTGTTCTGTGAAGGGAGTAGTTCAAAGCGTTGTACGAGATCTATGGTTTGTTGTCAATTTCTCGCATGGAATAGCCTTCATTTCTCAGAACAAGAATAGACTGATGAGTTTCAGAAGAAAGTTCTTTGTTTCTGGCCATTTTGGGCCTGTAATCGAATCCACAAATGCTGATGCTCCAGATACTCAAATAGTCTAAAGAAGGACAGTTTTATTGCTTCTTTAATCTGAACAACAGTTTTCAGCTGTGCTAACATAATTGCAAAAGGGTTTTCTAATGATCAATTAACCTTTTAAAATGATAAACTTGGATTAGCTAACACAACATGCCATTGCATCGAGTGATGGTTGCTGATAAAGGGCCTCTGTAGATATTCCATTAAAAATATGTAGTTTCCAGCTACAATAGTCATTTACAACATTAACAATGTCTACACTGTATTTCTGATCAATTTTATGTTATTTTAAAGGACAAAAAATTTGCTTTTCTTTCAAAAACAAGGACAAGTGACCCCAAACTTTTGAACTGTAGTGTATATATTTTTTTACCTTTTATTTAATTAGGCAAGTCAGTTGAGAACAAATTCTTATTTACAATGACGGCCTACTCCAGCCAAACCCAAACCCGGACGACGCTGGGCCAATTGTGCGCCACCCTATGGGACGGCCGGTTGTGATACAGCCTGGAATCGAACCAGGGTCTGTAGTGATGCCTCTGGCACTGAGATGCACTGCCTTAGAACACTGCCGCACTCGGGACCCCCCTGATAGTGTAGTCGAAGGAGCACAGCAAGAGGAGCATGGCAACCAACGATGGTCGCATGTCACGAGCCGTGGAAGCCGAAGACAGCGACCTGCCGCAAAGCAGCCTACACTCCCAACGAGAGGCCCGGAGCAGATACAAACAACAAATAGTTTAGACGCCCTGGAGCTTGATCTTCCTGCACCTTTGTCGCTGGGGGTAACTGTGTCTGCGGCCGCTGTGGCTACTCCTACTCCTTCCCCTATGATTTTGAAGTCGACGTCGGCAACCTTCCATCCCTGCTCTGGAACGAGCGAGGCTTCTCCATCTGTCGGAGGCCTGCACCATCCTGTAAAGCGCGGGAGTGTGGGCGGATTTCCTCGTCCTTCTCGCCAGCCGTGATTTTGGGCAGCTCCATGTTAAGATATGTTACTGTCCCTGGTGCAAAAACAATGTCTTACCCCGGAGCACGTGTATATGACATTACTAAGCTGCTCTTGAATGTATTACGCCAGGACATGGACATTGATACTATCGTAGTCCATGTGGGTTTTAATGACATCATGAAGGGCAGCTCTGAAAAGTTGAAACTGGATTTTAAAGAGCTGATTGATTCTCTGATAGACAGTAATAAAAGTCCCATCATATCTTGCCCTTCAATCGCGGCATTGAACTCTTTAGCAGGATTCTTTCTCTTCACAACTGGCCACGTGATTATTGCAGCTTATTGCAGCTCATCAGTAGGAAGTTCACTCTGTGCAGCTCACCCTGCACTAACATAAACAACATGAGCATGTCTACTTCTGCTTAGCTTCCCAGTAAAGATATGAAAACAAGCAAGCGTCCCAGAAAAGTCCTCAAAATAGACTACGTCAACATATGTAGCTGAAGAAACAAGGTTCATGAAATTCATAACTTGTTAGTAACAGATGATATTCATCTCTGAAACTCACTTAAACAATGAATTTGATGATACAGTGGTAGCAATACAAGGTTATAACATTTACAGAAATTACAGAAATGCCAGTGGTGGAACAGTCAGTATCTGGATAACATGTGTAAAATGCTTGATAATGTATGTGATTTAAATATCGACTGGCATTCATCAAGCTGCCCACTCAAGAAAAAGCTTCAAACTGTAACCAATGCATGCAACCTGGATCAGGTTATTAGTCAACCCACTAGGGTATGCATAAATGTGCTTGAAAGCAGTATCCAGATCCATCAGATGTAGGGATCACAATATAGTATCCATATCTAGGAAAACCAAAGTTCCAAAGGCTGGGCCTAATACAGTGTATAAAAGGTCATACAAGAAGTTTTGTAGTGATTCCTATGTTGTTGATGTAAATAATATCTATTGGTCTGTGGTGTTTAATGAGGAGCAACCAGACGTTGCACTTGACACATTTATGAAATTGCTTATCCCAGTTACTAATACGCATGCACCCATTAAGAAAATGACTGTAAAAACTGTTAAATCCCTGTGGATTGATGTGGAATTGAAAAAAATGTATGGTTGAGAGGGATGAGGCAAATAAGTCTGGCTGCACAACCTATTGGCAAACGTTCTGCAAATTGAGAAATCATGTGACTAAACTGAATAAAAAGAAGAAACTACACTATGAAACAAAGATAAATGACAAAGAATGATAGTAAAAAGCTTTGGAGCACCTTAAATTAAATTCTGGGAAAAAAGGCAAACAAGCTCCATCATTCATTGAATCAGACGGCTCATTCATTACATAACCGACTGATATTGCCAACTACTTTAATGATTTTTTTCATTGGCAAGATTAGCAAACTTAGGCATAACATGCCAGCAACAAACGTTGACACTACACATCCATGTATATCTGACCAAATTATGAAAGACAAGAATTGTAATTTTGAATTCCGTAAAGTGACTATGGAAGAGGTGAAAAATGTATTGTTGTCTATCGACAATGACAAATCCCCGGGCTCTGACAACTTGGATGGAAAATTACTGAGGATAATAGCGGACGATATTGCCACCCCTATTTTCCATATTTTCACTTGAAGCCTACTAGAAAATGTGTGCCCTCAGGCTTTAAAAAAGCACCTTTATTTAACCAGGTAGGCCAGTTGAGAACAAGTTCTCATTTACAACTGCGACCTGGCCAAGATAAAGCAAAGCAGTGCAACACAAACAACACAGAGTTACACATGGGATAAACAAACGTACAGTCAAAAATACAGTAGAAAAATCTACATAAAGTGTGTGTTAATGTGGTAAGATTAGGGAGGTAAGGCAATAAATAGGCCATAGTGGCGAAATAATTACAATTTAGCATTAACACTGGGGTGATAGATGTGCAGAAGATGAATGTTTATGTAGAGATACTGGGGTGCAAAGGAGCAAAAAAATAAATAACAATATGGGGATGAGGTAGTTGGGTGGGCTATTTACAGATGGGCTGTGTACAGGTGCAATGATCTGTAAGCTGCTGCTTAAAGTTAGTGAGGAAGATATAAGTCTCCAGCTTCAGTGATTTTTGCAATTCATTCCAGTCATTGGCAGCAGAGAACTGGAAGGAAAGGTGACCAAAGTAGGAGTTGGCTTTGGGGATGACCAGTGAAATATACCTGTTGGAGCACGTGCTACGGGTTTGTGCTGCTATGGTGACCAGTGAGCTGAGATAAGGCAGGGCTTTACCTAGCAAAGACTTATAGATGACCTGGTGCCAGTGTGTTTGGGGACAAATATGAAGCGAGGGCCAGCCAACGAGAGCATACAGGTCGCAGTGGTGGGTAGTATATGGGGCTTTGGTGACAAAACGGATGGCACTATGAGTGAAGGATGCTTTGTTGCAAAATAGGAAGCCGATTCTAGATTTAATTTTGGATTGGAGATCCTTAATGTGAGTCTGGAAGGAGAGTTTCCAGTCTACCCAGACACCTAGGTATGTGTAGTTGTCCACATATTCTAAGCCAGAACCTAGGAGTGAAGCAAAAGTAATTTTGCTACGTAAGAATAGCAAAGTGTTTGACCAGATACAATGTTATTTTACTGTAAACAAATTGACAACAGACTTTCAGCACTCTTATAGGGAAGGACATTCAACAAGCACAGCACTTACACAAATGACTGATGATTGGCTGACAGAAATTGATGATAAAAAGATTGGGGTGGCTGTTTTGTTAGACTTCAGTCTGGCTTTTGATATTATTGATCATAGTCTGCTGCTGGAAAAACGTATGTGTTATGGCTTTTCACCCCCTGCTATATTGTGGATTAAGAGTTACGTACATGTCTAACTTTAATGGAAGCCTCATCTATAATAATACATTTAGAATCAGGAATTCCCCAGGGCAGCTGTCTAGGCTCCTTACCTTTTCAAGCTTTACTAACAACATGTCACTGGCTTTGAGTAAAGTCAGTGTGTCTATGTATGTGGATGACTCAACACTATACACATCAGCTACTACAGCAACTGAAATTCGTTTCAGAATGGGTGGCAAGGAATTCATTAGTCCTAAATATTTCAAAATCTTTAAAGCATTGTATTTGGGACAAATCATTCACTAAACCCAAAACCTCAGCTAAGTCTTGTAATTAATAATGTGGAAATTGAGCAAGTTGAGGTGACTAAACTGCTTGGAGTAACCCTGGATTGTAAACTGTCATGGTCAAAACATATTGATACAACATTTACATTTACATTTAAGTCATTTAGCAGACGCTCTTATCCAGAGCGACTTACAAACAGTAGCGAAAATGGAGAGAAGTCTGTCCATAATAAAGCACTACTCTGCCTTCTTAACTTCTTATGGCTGCAATCACTAACCTTTGATGATCTTCATCAGATGACACTCATAGGACTTCATGTTACACAATACATGTATGTTTTGTTTGATAAAGTTCATATTTCTATAAAAATAATCTGAGTTTACATTGGCGCGTTACATTCACTAGTTCCAAAAACATCCAGTGATTTTGCATAGCCACATCGTTTCAACAGAAATACTCATCATAAATGTAGATGAAAATACAAGTTATACACATGGAATTATAGATATACCTCTCCTTAATGCAACCGCTGTGTCAGATTTCAAAAAAACTTTACGGCAAAAGCAAACCATGCAATAATCTGAGACGGCGCTCAGAACAATAGTCAAATTAGCCGCCATGTTGGAGTCAACAGAAACCAGAAATTACATGATAAATGTTTCCTTACCTTTGATGATCTTCATCAGAATGCACTCNAATTAATAATGTGGAAATTGAGCAAGTTGAGGTGACTAAACTGCTTGGAGTAACCCTGGATTGTAAACTGTCATGGTCAAAACATATTGATACAACATTTACATTTACATTTAAGTCATTTAGCAGACGCTCTTATCCAGAGCGACTTACAAACAGTAGCGAAAATGGAGAGAAGTCTGTCCATAATAAAGCACTACTCTGCCTTCTTAACTTCTTATGGCTGCAATCACTAACCTTTGATGATCTTCATCAGATGACACTCATAGGACTTCATGTTACACAATACATGTATGTTTTGTTTGATAAAGTTCATATTTCTATAAAAATAATCTGAGTTTACATTGGCGCGTTACATTCACTAGTTCCAAAAACATCCAGTGATTTTGCATAGCCACATCGTTTCAACAGAAATACTCATCATAAATGTAGATGAAAATACAAGTTATACACATGGAATTATAGATATACCTCTCCTTAATGCAACCGCTGTGTCAGATTTCAAAAAAACTTTACGGCAAAAGCAAACCATGCAATAATCTGAGACGGCGCTCAGAACAATAGTCAAATTAGCCGCCATGTTGGAGTCAACAGAAACCAGAAATTACATGATAAATGTTTCCTTACCTTTGATGATCTTCATCAGAATGCACTCGCAAGAATCCCAGGTTTACAATAAATGCTTGATTTGTTCGATAATGTCCGTTATTTATGTCCAATTAGCTACTTTTGTTAGCGCGTTTGGTAAACAATTCCAAAGTTACGAAGCGCGTTCCCTAAAAGCTGACGAAATGTCCAAAAGTTCAGTAACAGTCAGTACAAACACATCAATCTTTAGAATGTTGTTAACATAAATCTTGAATAACGTTCCAACCGGAGAATTACATTGACTTCAGATGAGCGATGGAACAGAGCTCCCTCTTATGTGAACGCGCATGGTGAAAGCATGGTCAGGTCATGGCAGACTTGACTAATTCCTCTCTCATTCGGCCCCCCTTCACAGTAGAGGCATCAGACAAAGTTCTACAGACTGTTGACATCTAGTGGAAGCCGTAGGAAGCTGAAAACTCATTCATATCTCGCTGTGATTTCAATGGGATCTTGGTTGAAAATCGACCAGCCTAATAATTTCCACTTCCTGTTTGGATTTTTTCTCAGGTTTTTGCCTGCCATATGAGTTCTGTTATGCTCACATACATAATTCAAACAGTTTTAGAAACTTCAGAGTGTTTTCTATCCAATATTAATAATAATATGCATATATTAGCAACTATGATTGAGGAGCAGGCAGTTTACTCTGGGCACCTCTGTGCACCTTTCATCCAAGCTACTCAATACTGCCCCTGCAGCCACAAGAAGTTAACAGCACTACCAACAAGGCAGGTCCTACAGGCTCTAGTTTTGCCGCACCTAGACTCCTGATCAGTTGTGTGATCAGGTGCCACAAAAAAGGATTTTGGAAAATTGCATTTGGCTCAGAACAGGGCAGCACGGCTGGACCTTGGATGTACACAGAGAGCTAATAACAATAATATGCATGTCAATCTCTCCTGGCTCAAAGTAGAGGAGAGATTGACTTCATCACTGCTTGTATTTGTGAGAGGTATTGACATGTTGAATGCACCGAGCTGTCTGTTTAAAATACTAGCACACAGCTCGGACACCATTGCATACCCCAAAAGACATGCCACCAGACGACTCTTCACAATCCCCAAGTCCAGAACAGACCATGGGAAGCACACAGTACTACATAGAGCCATGACTACATGGAACTCTATTCCACATCAGGTAACTGATGCAAGCAGTAGAATCAGATTTAGATAAAAATACACCTTATGGAACAGCGGGGACTGTGAAGTAACACACACATAGGCACAGACACATGCAGACACACACATGATAACATACTCACTATACACACACGTACACATGGATTTTGTGTTGTAGATATGTGGTAGTGGGGTATGGGCCTGAGGGCACACACTTAGTGTTTTGTGAGTTCTGTAATGAATGTATTGTAATGTTTTTAAAATGGTATTAACTGCCTTCATTTCTGCCTTGGCAGCAGCTAATGGGGATCCATAATAAATACAAATGTATACCATTGGAGCCAAGGCTTATTCAAGACGTCTTTCCTCCTCCTCCTTCACTGGAATATGTAAAGTGAATCCCTCTGAGAAGACTGTTATAAACATATCACGGCCTTGAGGCCTTGACCTCTATCTCCATCCCCCTGAGAAGAGATATGGCCAAGGGAAGGGTGTCGCTCAGGCAAGCGCATACACACGCACACATGCACACATACACACACACATACACACTTATACACTTATACATTCTGTATGCACACACAACACACACGCTGTTAACACACACGCACACACGCACACATACACACATACACACGCGCACATGCACACACGCACACATTCACATACACACTTATACACTTATACATTCTGTATGCACACACAACACACACACTGTTAACACACACACACACACACACTTATACATTCTGTATGCACACACAACACACACACTGTTAACACACACACACACACTTATACATTCTGTATGCACACACAACACACACGCTGTTAGCACACGGGGCGGCAGGTAGCCTAGTGGTTAGAGCGTTGGACTAGTAACCCGGAAGGTTGCAA
>NW_019944857.1:0-2677 GCF_002910315.2 Salvelinus sp. IW2-2015 | reverse complement strand
GCCTTGAACAGCACTTCACTGTACTGGGTGTTGCTACGTAGCCTTGAACAGCACTTCACTGTACTAGGTGTTGCTACGTTGCCTTGAACAGCACTTCACTGTACTGCAGTCGTTGTTACATAGCCTTGAACAGCGATACACTGTCAGTACAGTAGTGTCTGTAGGATAGATCTCTGTCTATGTTGTGGGTCTAGTCCAATGATTGCGGTCGTTGCTATTGCGGTCGTTGCTACATACGCAGTGGCTTTGCGTATGCCGGTGATCCTTTCTAGCTCAGTTGGCAGAAGCTCAAACAGGAATTACCCATGACGCTCTCCGTAGAGAAATGGTCTTCCGAATCGGAGGCTATGCTACAGGATTGCTTTGCTAGCACTGACTGGAATATGTTCCGGGAGTCCTCTGACAGTGTCGACGAACTAACCACCTCTGTCACCTGCTTCATTAGGAAATGAATCGCCGACGTTGTCCCCAACAGTGAAGGTTCGCTGCTTCCCCAATCAAAAGCCCTGGATTAACACTGAGGTTGGCGCTAGGGCTACAGTCCATTACCGGTTAGACCCAGCCGTGATCTGCCCAATGATGCCTCTCTACCAGACCAATTCGGCCCCCGCCGACCCACAGGACTGGGTGATCTCGCTCTCCGAAGCCGACGTGAGTAAGGTTTTGAATCAGGTCAACGCTCGCATGGCCGCGGAGTGTTCTCAGAGCACGCGCAGAACAGCTTGCAGGCATATTTACAGTTATTTTCATCCTTTCCTTGTCCCAGTCTGTAATCCCCACGTCTCAAGCTGACCACCATCATTCCTATTCCCAAGAACTCTGAGGCTACCTGCCACAGTGACTACCGCCCTGTAGAACTTACATCTGTAATCATGAAGTGCTTAGAAAGGCTGGTAATGGCACACATCAACTCCATCATCCCAGACACCCTAGACCAGTGGTCACCAACCAGTCAATCTTCAAGGCATTCCTAGTTGATCACCAAACATTTCTGTAGAAAAGCCAATGATCAAAGCTTGCTTTCCTTTTATTTATTTTTGCTGTTGGCGGTAGGTGCAGTTAATTCAGAAGCCCTGCGCACCGGGTAAACAAAGTGTTCATATTTTCAACCATTTCAAACTCCGCCTACCCAGTGGACCTCGGAGTCCCAGCGGTCTGTTTGGCACGGAGTCCCAGCGGTCTGTTTGGCTCAGAGTCCCAGCGGTCTGTTTGGCACGGAGTCCCAGCGGTCTGTTTGGCTCGGAGTCCCAGCGGTCTGTTTGGTACGGAGTCCCAGCGGTCTGTTTGGCACGGAGTCCCAGCAGTCTGTTTGGCTTCGGATCCAGCGGTCCTGTTCTGGTTATGCGGAGTCCACAGCGAGATAAGATAGCTTAGTTGGTATATTCGGAGTCCAGCGGTCTGTTTTGGCTGGAGTCCCAGCGGTCTGTTTGGGTGGACGGAGTCCCATGTTCGAGTCTGTTTGGCACTGTGAGTCCTGCAGCCGAGTACTGTTGGCTCGGAGTCCAGCGTGTCTGTTTGGCTGATCAGTTTGGTACGGAGTCCCAGCGAGTGTGTTTGGTGCGAGCGCGTCTGGGGTAGGAGTCCCAGTGGTCGTTGTTTGGGTTACGGAGTCCAGGGGTCTGTTTGGCTCGGAGTCCCCAGCAGGTCTGTTTTGTGCGGTCAGAGTCCAGCAGAGTGCCAAGGGCTCTAGGTCAGAGGCTCTTAACAGCTTCTGGGACTAACTTCAAGCCAAACGAACTAGGGCTGAACATTCATCAATGGCTACCAGACTAAGTTCTGAGCATTTTCTTGTTCTGACCCTAACCCTTGGGAGGTTTCTCCCAATTTTCCTCTGGCATCCTTCAGCGGTCAACAGTTGGATGGGAGGTCGCTTACAGCTATCAGTCTCTCCAGAGATGTTGATCGGGTTCAAGTCGGCTCACCCCACCCCATGCTGGTTTATCCCTGTATAACTTCTAAGACATTGCGATTGTCCTAACACTGGTTGTCTTTCGGGCGGTGTTGTGCTTAGTGATTGGTTTACTAACGTTGGATCAAGTGAACCTTCGCCTACTAATTATGTCCTAGTAAAGTGTTCTGCGAGCAGGTTCATCAAGGATCTCTCTCTACTTTCGTTTCGTTCATTCTTTCCCTCAACTGAGATATCTCTTCCAGTCATGCATTTGAAAAACATCCAAGCATGATGCTAGCTTAAAACATGCTTACCATATAATGGCTGAGCGGTGCCTGGGTTACTCAGATGGACGCTAGTGGCATTCAGTCAAAGCGTTCTCAATTGGTTTCTAGACAGAGAATTTGTTTCTCATGGTTGATAGTCTTTAGTGCATTTTTTGGCAACTTCAAACGTGCTGTCGTGCTTTATAACTAGGAGTAGCTTCCAATTCTGGCACCTAACATAGAGGGTGATTGGTGGAGTGCTGAAACGAATGTTGTAAGCTTTGCTGGACAGTTCCTCCATCTCCACCTATGAAGGAACTCTGGGCTTCTTTCGAGGAATCGGGTTTTTTGGTCCTCTCTGACCTAATGGCCTTTTCCCTACCGATCTCATTTGCATGGGGCGGTCCAGTTAGGAAGAACTTGGTTGTTCAACTTATTCCATTTTAAGAATGATGGAGAACTGTGTTCCTGGGGAATTCAATGCTGGATGTTTTGGTAGCCTTTCCCGCCAGTGTTTATG
>NW_019944856.1:70413-88341 GCF_002910315.2 Salvelinus sp. IW2-2015 | reverse complement strand
TCTGCTCCACCACTCCAAAAGTTTTAAATTCAAAGTATAAGTGTGTTTTACAGTTTTACCCCCACTGCTGTCTCCTGTTCCACCACTCCAGAACTTTTAAATTCAAATGTATCTGAAGTGGTTTACAGTTGACCCCACTCTGTCTCTGGCTCCACCACTCCAGAAGTTTAAATTCAAAATGCTATGAAGTGGTTTACAGTTTACCCCACTCTGTCTCTGTTCCACCGCTCCAGAAGTCTTAAATTCAAAATGTATGAATGGGTTTACAGTTTGACCCCACCCCCCCCCCCCCCCCTCTGCTGTCTCTGGCCTCCAACCCACTCCAGAAGTTTGAAATTCAAAATGTGAAGTGGTTTTAACAGTTGAAACCCCACTGCTGTCTCTGGCTCCGACCACTCCAAAGTTTTAATCAAATGTATGAAGGGTTTTACAGCTCTTGACTCCTCTCTACCTTCTGTCTTCTTCTCTTTTCTGTTGGTTTTCTCCACCTATCTCCTTCATTAATTGTTTTTATTTTATTTATCTTCATAATTTTTCTTGCTTATGATGATTCGTGGGTTTTTTGTATTTACACGTATTTTTTTATTTCTTCCTCTCCACATGCTGTTTTCTTTCTTGGTTCTTTCCAATTCTTCTATCTTCATCAAATTTGTGTTTAATTTACTTCTTTAATCTTATGTTGAATAGTGTTTTGTTTTTGTACTAGTTTTTATTTCTCTCCGCATCTCTGTTTCCTTTGTCTCTGCTGCTTCCCTTTTTATTTTCTTCCACCCTTCTCTTTTTCTTCTTGATTATTTAAATTTCAAAGTTATGAAGTGGGTTTTACAGTTTGAACCCCACTGCTGCTCTCTTGTTATCCACCCCACCGCCAAAGTTTTAAATTCAAATGTATGCACAGGGTTCTACAGTTTGACCCCACTGCTGTCCGATCCACTCACTCCAGAAGTTTTACAATTCCAAATGTATGAATTGGGTTTACAGTTTGCACCCCACTGCCTGTAAACGTCTGGTTCCTACCACTCCGAATTTAAATTTCAAATTATGAAGTGGTTTACAGTCTTGACCCCACTGCTGTCTCTGGCCTCCCACCACTCAGAAGTTTTAAAATTCACAATGTATGAAGTGGTTTACAGTTGACCCACTTGCTGCTCCTGGTTCCACCACTCCAGAAGTTTTTAAATTCCAAATGTATTATTGGTTTTTACTATTTGACTCCCACTGCCTTGTTCTCTGGTTTTCCACACACTCCTCAGACGTTTTTTTTTATAATTTCAACATTGACTGAATTGGGGGTTTTACATGTTGACCCCACTTGCTGTCTTCGGTCCACCACTCCAGGAAGTTTTAACATTTCAATGTATGAAGTGGGTTTTACAGTTTGACACCCACTGCTTGCTCTCTGGCTCCACAACTCCAGAGTTTTAACATTCACAATGTATGAAGCGGTTTTACAGTTACCCACTGCTGTCTCTGCGTCACCGACTCCAAAGTTTTTAAATTCCAAACTGTATGAAGTGGGTTTTACAGTTTGAACCCCACTGCTGTCTCTTTTTTCGTCATTCCATCCTACTCCAATATGTGTTTTTAATTTTCTCATATATTTGTAATTGATAGTTGTCTTTTATCTATGTTTGACCCTCTATCTTGCTGTCTTCTGGCTTCACCACTTCTCTCACGGATATGTTTAAATTTCATAATGTATGAAATTAGCTGGTTTTACACTTGTTGGGTACTCTCCATCTAGCTGTCTCTGGCCCACCACTCATAATGTTCTTCTTCTAATATTCTATATGTATTAGATGTGGGTTTTACAGTTGACCCACTGCTTCTCTGTTCCACCACTCCAAAGTTTTAAATTCAAATGTATGAAGTGGGTTTTACAAGTTGACCCCACTCGCTTCTCCTGGTTCCACCACTCCAGAAGTTTTTAAACTTCAAATGTATTGAAGTGGTTACAGTTTGACCCCCACTCTGTCTCTGGTTCCACCCTCCAGAGAGTGGAAGATTCGAAGGAGTGGTATGAAGTGAGGTTTTACATTTGACCCCACTGCTGTCTCTGCTCCACCACTCCAGAAGTTTTAAATTCAAATTATGAATGGGTTTTACAGTTTGACCCCACTGCTGTCTCTGCTTCCACCACTCCAGAAGTTTTAAATTCAAGTATTACATTTACATTTAAGTCATTTAGCAGACGCTTCTTATCCCAGAGCGACTTAACACAAATCTGGGCATTTCCACCTCTCATGATATCCAGTCTTGGAACATATCTTCTATCTTTTACAATAGTGCATCTTAAACTCGTTTTAAGGCGGGGGGTTAGAAGGATACTTTAGCCCATACCATCCTATCAGTAGTTCTGCTTTTAGAAAATGTTGCGTTTTCTATGTATGTGTCCTACACCGGCCAGTTTGACTTGACTCTAGCCTGGACCACCTGGCCTCGCTGAGAAGTTATGTTCCACCATTTTGTGTCACTAGCAGTCAACGATACAGCGCGTCTTTCGGTACGGCTCTAGCAGCTAGAGCGACAACTCATATCTATCCTTCAGAATTTATAGTCATGGCAGAGAGCAGCGTCCCCACAGGTTCAACTGCCACCTAAGTGTTATGGAACGCAGTGCCTCTTCGTTTAGGGTGTAAGGGCTTGATATCTCAGAGCCCTACTAAGTCATCGGATGTGCCGCCTGCCACTCACCAGCCTCCTTAATGTGTGTACAATCCACCATAATAGCTCCTTTAGCGGAGCATGACCTCTCAACTGCGGATAAGCCAGTGAGCATAGGGAGTCGTCGAAGTCTAGACTGGAGCTCTTACAGCAGCCTATGTTGTTATCAATACTCCTCTACTGCCACCTAGTATTGGGTATGCTCGTGACGTAGAAATTACCTTGCGCGAAGTTCTTAGCAATCACCCCAGACCCGAGTCAGGCTGCGGTCTGAGCATTGAGTTCGATAGGAGTTATTACTCCTCATATGCGCTACAGGCAGCGCCGAACCCCAGCCCACACAGCGTATGTTGCAGTAATCCAATGTCGGAGTCTATGATGACAATTGCCTATGTACTCTTACTACTGACCCTGACCCTGACCGCTTCCTTGCATGTGATATGGCAAGTACTTCCTCTACTGCCCACCCCCTAGTTTATAATAATTACTACACTCATACTCCACCTACTTGTATCTAAATAACTACATACATGGCCACCTAGTGTTGTTCACCCCACTCACCCCTCCCTCCATACTCCACCTAGTAATCCCCATAGATAATATAATACCTGCCTACTAACTACCAACCTATGTTGTACATCACATATATCCTTACTGCCCCTATTGTATCATAATACTCCCTAACTGTCACCTAGTGTCTACCACCTACCTCCTCACCCCCTACTGCCAACCCCTCTACTCTCATATCTAAAAACTCTTACCCTGCCACAACCATAGTGTGATCTATACTCACCCCTCTCTCCCACAAACTATAGTAATTAAATACTCCTCTACTGCCAACAATTTGTATGATATGAAATATTCTACCGCCACATAGATTAGTACCATCTAATACACTAAAAATGCACACCTGATTGTAGTTATCGTATCTCTGCGAAGTCTTGTTAGACGCACTGAACCTACAGGAACGGTTCACCTCGCTGCGCATAGTATGACCTAAGAATCGATGTAGGGTGTGTTCTCACAAGCATCACTCTCAACTTTACCTTAGCCACATACTCTGCGTTAGATTGTAGACATCATAAGGAGTTCGTTCAACCGTTAAGATGGCGTATTTCGCCATCTATTGCAGTCATCCTATTCTTCCCCGAGCAAGAGCCCGCCTCTTCCGAAGTCTCATGACTTATGGTGTGAGCCATCATCCTAACCTACAATGATATGTCTGCCCCATATCATCGCAGTGAGACGATTCACCACCTCAGCCTCGTATCAGAGGGGGAAAGGAAGATAATACTGGTTGTCGTCTGCATAGCAATATAGGAGAGACCATGCTAGGGATATGAACAGAGCCAATGTGTACTTTGGTATAATTAGCAAGAAGTAAATCTGAACCCAGGTCCTAGCAACAGACTAGCCGTGCGCGACACCCAAGTGGTAGCACGCACGCTGCGAGAGGAGCGATTCTCGCTGTCAACGCCATCCTCTGGATTAGGAGCGCTGACCTTTCACGTACGCCAAACCTTAAGGGTAGCCTGCGATAAAATCCACAAATACCTCTGGGACCCGTCGCCCAGACACTTATCCCAGCTCGGATGAGTGGTTAGGTAGACGAGATCTGAATAGTTACATCTCTAGTAATCACAACAGCACCCCATCAGTAGTCTAGGTAAGGGATGTGAAGCACGGAAAGATGAGCATCGAGCATCTGCTGTTAGCGTTCTCAAGGCCACGTAAGGCGGAGCGCCTCCGTACACAGCAAATGAGGTCGATACTTCATTATTGAAAGTAACCTATTCTTGCATATACCGAACTGATCTGATCGACGAAATCACCTCTGTATGAGAAGGTAATGGCAGATAAAGCTGCACAGTAAACGGCTAACGTTCAAATTTGAACAAAGAAACGGAAGACCACTCGGAATCTAGTTAGTTGTGTGACATCGGTGAGGAGATCGATGTGCTAGTTATTTATCAGAAGGGTAGCATACTTCCTACAGCTTCTGCAATTCGCAAAATACGGAAGACGTAAAAGCTCAGCTGTTCAAGTATGAAGTCTTGTAATACTCTAAGAATGCGAAAGCTAGATAGTTAAGTGGATAAGAGCGTGAGAAAGGATCTCCAGAACATTCTTACCTGCAAAGAGCCAAGCACATATAACTTCAACGCAGGTTGTTGGGCGGGTACCGCCAATATCACACATACCTGACAGATTTCACCTCTACCGCGATGAAGTGAGTAGGCTGAGTAATACGAGGTCAAAGACCTACACGTTCTAGCGTTAGGCCAGCACTAAGTGTTGTCTAGCAAAGTGCACCAAAGTACGTTCCCTGCTTGGTAACATCAGCTAAACGAGGACGCTCCTCTCTTTCCTTCCAGTCCTCCTCCTTTTGTGTTTAGATCTAAAGATGACTGCTATTATCCTCCTGCTTCTAAGCAAACAACCACCGCTATTGGTTCTCCTCACACTTGCCCTAACCACTTACCTTATAATTGACCTTCGCTCTATTCATCTACTCCTCTCTGCTCCAAGTACTAAAATACTCGTACCTTCTCTCTATTGTCTTGATCGCACCCGCGTTTGTAGTATCCTACATACCCCCTCTAACATCAACCTCCACCCGACTAGAGTCCCGTTGTTATCTAATAATCTCCCACACCTGCCTCTCCTTCCTAGCCGTACTCTTATTATCCTCGTAGAACACCTTTCTCCCTTACTCCTTACCATCACCCTTCGCCCTCATCAACTCATCCCCTGACCGCTGGCTTACTGTCCCCTGTCACATTCTTAACAAATTGAAGTCCAGCTAGACGTTAGCCATCCCCGTTCTGCACAAACACACCTTACAACGTCTACTACCCCTCCATATCTAACCTAACCTCATCAGCACCACACTTGTATCCCTTCCTTACTTTTCTCTCCAAAACCTCCAGGTTGTATCTAATATTGAACTCGTCTCTCGGTCCCATTGCGTCCAACTCTCTTGGTTACTTAATACTGCCTACATCTCTTCTCAGAATGACTCTCTAACCCAAATACTCTAGGTTTTTCAAGATCTTATCATCTTCAAATCACTGCCACACGCTCTTCTCTGTTGTCACATCGGAGGCGCCTCCGCGACTCTATCTAGTCTGATATGGTACTAAACATCTCTCTCTCTCTACATTCTTCTCCATCTCTACGATACCTGCCCCATCGGCTGCCTATGGTACTTGTCTGTGAGACTACCAATCAATAATCCTCCTCTCCTCACCTCACTCTCTCCACTCACGCTGAGTGTGCATCCCCGAGCTGGCACAACCACTGCTAACTTGAAACTTCTGTCGACTTGCCCCAACCTGACAGTCGTCGACTCGCTACCATGTTTAAGTCTAAGCTTGAGCGACTATCATTCTAGTCTCCGCGCACACCAACAGTTCTCTCAACCCAGTGCTGTTATCGGTTGTCCCCACAGAGTACCTGCTCCTTTACTCTAGCGCCCACCTCATCGCTATTTGTCTCTGCATTACTAATATACACCCTTAACTTCACTTCGCCTTCTCCCATATACATCAACAGTTGTGGTCTCTCCTATCAATTGTCTATATGCAAGTAACGCTACACCTCCACCATAACATAGTTTCTCCTCCATTTCCCCCCCTCTTTAATAACCAGGTTGGGTATCGCATCTTGCATCGGTCTGTACTCATAACAATATCAACTCTTACTAGCCACCTAGTGGTTGCTATCTAAATACTCTACCGCCACATATGTGATGACGTTGTATTCACCACCTCTACAAATTAGCTACTATGAGCCCATCAAGCAAGAGCGTAGTGCTGCTCTTTGCCTTCCCAGCTGCGTAAAGACTCACCTCGTCTTCCAATGAGATCCACGCCCATTCACGAGTTGACAAGCTCCATTGTTGAATTTCCCTTAATCACCTTCCAGACCGACGTCATCAAAGTAAATGTTCGCTTGTATCCTATATCATACCTCTTGAACACACACGCCTGTCAGTTCCTTCTCAACTAACTCAAAGTGCTTATGCTGAATACCTCCCTTTACCCTTGGTAGGCTTCCAGCTCTACACACATAGATCTTCGTCAGAGTACACTCCTGCTCTACTCACGCTAGGAAATCTACGGCGCTAAATGTTTCCACTAAATTCCAGTGGCTATTTTCATGCTCACCGTCTATGGACTCCATTACCTCTATTCACTGGCCCACTCTGGTCATGTGGCTCGCCTGCCTGTTACATCCATTAAAAATACCCCCTTACAACATCTCAACTTCCAGACACGCCACAAAGCGATGCATTATGTATGCGAGAGTGTCAATCTTTACTCCAAGTCTCTAAGCCGTCCACACCCTCGAGCTCCTCTCCTATCTCTCCCTAACATGGCGTCCTTCCACGATGCTAGAGCACGCACCGCCTAGTGGATCAAGTACCATTATCGTGCAGATCCTATCTACTACTGCGCTATGTCGAGTAGTGTGGGAACGTGACACCTCTCCATACTACCAGGTCTGCACTGATCACATGAGTCGCCTATCTACGCCAAACAAATAGGCCTACTCGGCGCTCAACTTCCAGCGCTCTCCCGAGCCCTACTGCTGCTGCCTCGCCTACCTCTTGATCGTAAAGATTCAACGTTCTCTACTCGCGCTCCACAAGCCCAGTTCAAAACGCTTACGCTCGCTGCGACATCTGCCCAATTCTTCGATTTAGAACCTAAACTCCCTGCACCACGTCTAACTCCACCTATGTCCAGGTCAGCGTGAGTAAGTCAATCACCAACCTCCTATCCGGAAGATCACCATCGTACTACACCCTCGCCATTAAGGCACATACACGTGTTGAGGATAGTGATGTAATACTTAAATATTCACTCTCTCTAACACCCCCTGCCACCCCCCTATTCTGTAGAATATAGAGATATTCTGATTAAGTATGCATCTACTCTAACTAACTGTCTGTTCCACTCAGCGACTATCATTAGGTGAGATGTCATGCTAATATGTCTATAATAGCGCCTTCTGTAGACTACCAAGCAGCCTGTCTAGTCTCTTAGATAATATGCACTTATTAAAATATGCTATATATGCTCATCATTAACACTTGTGACATTCAAAACTTCGGGATGCCTGGAACCAGACGTACAGTCAGTGTGGCTAACAAAATAACCCATCTATTCATTTACAATCTTGAATTTAAAACTTCTGAATGGACTGGTAAGACCAACAGACAGCTAGAGGTGATGGTCAAACTGAGTCTAAAAACATCCAACCTTTCACTACTATATCGAATTGTCAAACCAATCGTGCGTAGAGTGTGTGGATACTTAGAACGATCAAGCAGTGCGATGTCACAATCAACTTACTAACACACCCACTTCCATACTAACATATGAATTAAAGTTACTTCCTGAGATAGTGGACACCAGCTAAACCAGCATGCGTCAAACCGATCAAAATCACACACGGTCGAGTACTATCTGTTAATAATTCTATAATAACCCTGTCGTACTGCCACATAGTGTGTTGTAACCAGAGACAGCAGTGGGGTCAACTGTAAAACCACTTCATACATTTGAATTTAAAAACTTTCTTGGATGATCGTAAAGCAGAGCATCCACTCTAGTGGAAGCGTGTACAAACACACCTGTAAGTAAATGTATCCCTACATACTCTACCTATCACTTACATGCCAACCTTAAAACTGTCTGAATGTGTGAGTTTCTCCAGAACAGACAAGTTTGAGCTCTAAAACTAGTCTTGAACAAACCCACACTTCTCTATAACATTGTGTAATTTAGTTAGAGATCTTTCTGGTGCCTTCACTGCCACCTAGTGTTGTATCAATACTACCCTCTACTTGTGATGACCACGAAGACCCAGCTAATGGTCGGGTCTATAATGCTTACAAAACCCACTATCTTCCATAAACCATTCCAATGCAATTTTCAATACATTACATTAGTTTGGGTAGTGCATCATGAGACATGCCTCTACTGCAGCATGGGCTCAAACTGTAAGAGTTCTGCCACCATTCATCTACAATATATGCAATCTTACTAATAGACCCATCTTGACCTATGTGTATCTAGTGAGTTAGCAACATCATACCGAGCCACCTTATGAGTGGTTGTATCCAAATAACTCCTCATAACATGACCCAGAGACAGCAGTGGGGTCAAACTGTAAAACCCACTTCATACATTTGAATTTAAAACTTCTGGAGTGGTGGAGCCAGAGACAGCAGTGGGGTCAAACTGTAAAACCCACTTCATACATTTGAATTTAAAACTTCTGGAGTGGTGGAACCAGAGACAGCAGTGGGGTTAAAATGTAAAACTCTCTTCATACATTTGAATTTAAAAATATATTTTTTTTCTCTCAAACAAAACTACACAACATTTTATCTCTGGGACCCTCAGGATGACAGATCAGAGACAGATTACTGAATGTAAGTGCGTTATTTACCTTCGGAGGTGAACGATATCAAACCATTTGCCCGTGATAAAAGTGTTTTGTTTGTTGTTGCACTATCCTCAAACAATAGCATGGTATTTTTGTTGTTGTAATAGCTACTGTAAATTGGACACTACATTTAGATTAACAAGTATTTAAGCTTTCTGCCCATTTAAGACATGTCTATGTCCCGGAATTGGCTATTGTTTACAACATCATTCTAGTGACATTATTCTAGTGACATCACATTATCGCCTATTGAGCAACAACTGTCCCGGTTTAGGGACACCGATCCCGTAGAGGTTTTAAAAAGGTCTTTGATATTGTGAATCATGAGGTCCTCCTATCCAAACTATCCACGGAAGCCATTAGTTGGATGTATTCCTATCTGACGAACAGAAGTCAAAGGGTTTGTTTGGGGGACATTCAGTAGGATTTTCTTTACTATAACATTGGGGTCCCACAAGGGTCAATATTAGGCCCCCTTCTGTTTACCATCTATATAAATGATCTCCCACTTGCTTGCCCACAAGTTACAGTTTTTTTACAATCACTTTGGCGCTAATTTCAGAACGTTGATGTCATTTTTCAAAACTCTAGAAACAAAACTCACAACCAACTGATCAAAATGATAAGTAGCTGTTGCATTACTCTTAATGCAGAGTTTTACGGAAACTGACAAACAATATTCCATGTTTAGATCATAAAAGTTTCAGGATAACGAGATCCATTGACACCAATTAACGTGGAACATGAACCAATTGGACTACATTATCTACGGATGTAATATTTCATCATCATTCTTTATCAGACACTGTTTCTATGGTCCCATGTACCACTTTTCCAGACCATGTTTTCAGATTTGACATTACTGTACACTCACCGGACACTTTATTAGGTACAGCTATCTAGTACTGGGTAGGACACCCTTTTGCCTCCACAACAACCTGAATTATTCACGGTGTTGTATGTTAAGAGCTACTCTCAATTGTCAAATGACTGTATACTGTATGTCAATGTGTACCACAGAGTAGGTGATGTGACTAAATGTGTTCTTACTGTAATTTTCCCTGAAGAATTGAGACTTGGCCAAATAGGGGAGGCAGAGGCCAAATTCTGACTGACCAACAAGAGCGGGCTGTGGTCATTTTGGTTCGGACCAGAAATGATATTCACCTGACAGACATCCAGCAGAACATCTTGCACAATGACGACATGCTCAACAGTGTGGAAGACATCAGTCTGCCAACTATTGCACGCACGCTGAAAAGGCACCAGGTGTCTCTAAAACAGCTATACGTGTGGCTTTGAACAAATGCAGACAGAGTGAAGCAACTGAGGACTGAGTATGTTCAGGTAGTTCAGTGTTCGTTTCAAAGATGCCTGTTGTGAAACATTCCCCCCAATTCTACATCATTGTAATCAGTAATTCTCTTTCCAAAATATTTTTTTAGAGGGTGAGGAGCTCGATGCTGACGAAAACCATCACAAATTCCTTTTTTGGGGATGAGGCAGGCTTCAACTGGCCAAGACAAGGGGAGAGTTCGGAATTTCATTGGCCAGGGGCAACCATCCAAGTACCTGGACAACGTGGGGCAACATCACCAGTGGTGCGGCTTATCGGAAGATGGTGTGGTGGGACCAGACCTCGTATTGGATCATATACAAGCTCTCCTTGTAACCTTCCTTGATGAGCTAAATCAGGTCTGTAGAGCTGATGGTGTGCCTATGTCATGTGTGGGATAATGTCAGGTTCCACCATGCTCAAATGCTGCAAGCATGTTTCAGGCCCATCCAATTTACCACCTTGTACTTACCCCCGTACTCTCTTTTCTTAAACCCGATTGGAATTTTTCTCACACATGGAGGTGGAAGGTATATGATAGGCGCCTCACGAACAAGCACACCTTCTCCAGGCCATGATGACCATGCAATGACATCACGGCGACCAGGTCAGGCCTGGATTCGCCAGGAGATTCTTCCCAAGATGTTTGGCTAATGAAAACATCCATTGTGATGTGGATGAGAACCTGCGGCCAAATCCACAAACAGGTTGAGGGAAATATAGAAGTACAGTATCAATCTTTTTGTTTTGCTTTTTACAGTAAGCAGGAGGACACTGCAGTTATGTTTTACAGTAAGCAGGGAGGAACACTGCATGATGTTTTACAGTAAGCCAGGTGAGGACACTGCAGTTAATGTTTTACAGTAAGCCAGGTGAGGAACACAGCAGTTATGTTTTACAGTAAGCCAGGAGAGGAACTGCAGTTATGTTTTACAGTAAGCCAGGAGAGGAACACTGCAGTTAATGTTTTACAGTAAGCCAGGGAGGAACTGCAGTTGATGTTTTACAGTAAGCCAGGTGAGGAACACTGCAGTTATGTTTTACAGTAAGCCAGGAGAGGATCTGCAGTTAATGTTTTACAGTAAGCCAGGTGAGGAACACTGCAGTTAATGTTTTACAGTAAGCCAGGAGAGGAACACTGCAGTTGATGTTTTACAGTAAGCCAGGAGAGGACCTCTGCAGTTAATGTTTTACAGTAAGCCAGGAGAGGAACACTGCAGTTAATGTTTTACAGTAAGCCAGGAGGAACACTGCAGTTGATGTTTTTACAGTAAGCCAGGTGAGGAAACACTGCAGGTAATGTTTACTGTAGTTGTTTTCTGTTGCCGCAAATTTGTTGCTTTGATTCAGTTGTTTGATCACAGTGTATTTCATTATTTTTGATTTTGAGATTTATTCAACAGAAACCATTATTGTTTGGATTTTACTTGGTAATTCTCATCTTATTACTTTCAGACTGTGTGTTTCATAATTCCACTGTGTGCTTGTAAAGTCCAGATTTCCTCTCTACTAGTCTTTCCCTATTGTTGAAGTATTGTTAATTTTACGTGTATTACCACTAAATGGAAACAGCATGGAAGTACAATATGGTAACATTACATTCCAGTGGTTCCCTCAAATGTTCTGTTTTAGGATCAGCTAATTGTTGTTTCACATTATAATTTTTAACTCTTGGTGGATTATCCTTCGTGTAACGATAATGTTTTTAACTGTTTCGACTGCTCTGGCGGGATGACACACATTGTGTAACATTTCGATGTAAACATATGGTGGATTGGGCCGACCAATTGCCCCTCCTGGAAGCTGTTTGTTTTCAGATCAAGGAGTGGATGGCGGCAAATTTTTTTTACTTTTAACTCAGACGTAAAAGAGATGCTTGTTCTGAGGTTCCCCAACAACAAGAAAGTTCTTCTGTTTGGATTTGAATAATCTTTGATTGGTTGGGTACAGGTTCGTTCATATAAACCTTGTGAAGGACCTCGCCTGTTACTCCTGGACGCGCTGATTCTCTTTCTTTTGACGAACATACATCAAGACTGTTTCAATGATAGCTTTTTTCATCTACGTAACATTGCAAAACTCTGAAACTTTCTGTCCAAAAATATGCAGAAGAATTTAGTCCATGCTTTTGACTTCTAGGTTGACTACTGGCAATATGCCCCTTCTATTTTCCGGCTACCCGGATAAAGCACTAAATAAACTTCAGTTAGTGCTAAACATGGCTGCTAGAATCTTGACTAGAACCAAAACATTTGATCATATTACTCCAGTGCTAGCCTCTTCCTGGTAAAGCTAGGGCTGGTTTGACCTGTTGCACCCTCTACAACCACTGTGATTATTATTATCTGATCCTGCCAGTCATCTATGAACGTTTGAACATCTTGGCGATGTACTGTTATAATCTCCACCCGGCACAGCCAGAAGAGGACTGGCCACCCCTCAGAGCCTAGTTCCTCTCTAGGTTTCTTCCTAGGTTCCTGCCTTTCTAGGGAGTTTGTCCAAGCCACAGTGCTTCTACATCTGCATTGCTTGAGCGTCCCACCTCGCCGACAGCGAGTGAAATTGCAGGGCGCCAAATTCAAATAACAGAAATCTCATAATTACAATTCCTCAAACATACAAGTATTATACACCATTTTAAAGACAAACTTCTTGTTAATCCAGCCGCTGTGACTGATTTCAAAAAGGCTTTACGGCAAAAGCACACCATGCAATTATGTTAGGTCAGCGCCTAGCAACAGAAAACCATACAGCCATTTTCCAAAGAAGGAGAGGTGTCACAAAAGWCAGAAATAGCGTTAAAATTAATCACTAACCTTTGATGATCTTCAACCGGATGGCACTCCCAGTACTCAATGTTAGACAATAAATGTGTGTTGTTCGATAAAGTTCATCTTTATGTCCAAAAACCTCCTTTATGTTCGTACGTTTAGTTCAGTAATCCAAATGCACAAAGCGCGGGCACACAGTCCAGACGAAAAGTCAAAAAAAGTTCCGTTAAAGTTAGTAGAAACATGTCAAACGATGTATATAATCAATCTTTAGGATGTTTTTATCATAAATCTTCAATAATATTCCAACCGGACAATTCCATTGTCAATAGAAAGGAAAGAGAACGAGCGTCTCGCTCACGGCCACGTGCGAGACTAAACTAATGTCTTTCAGCTTGACCACTTGTAGAAACAACTCTTATTCGATCCCCTTTCAGAATACAAGCCTGAAACAACTTCTAAAGACTGTTGACCACTACTGGAAGCCTTAGGAAGTGCAATCTGACATCACAGACACAGGATATTGGATAGGCAATCACTTAAAAAAAATACAAACCTCAGATTTCCCACTTCCTGGTTGGATTTGTCTCAGGTTTTTGCCTGCCATATGAGTTCTGTTATACTCACAGACATTATTTTAACAGTTTTGGAAACTTTAGAGTGTTTGCTATCCAAATCTATATGCATATCCTAGCTTCTGGGCCTGAGTAGCAGGCAGTTTAGTTTGGGCAAGCTTTTCATCCAAAATTCTGAATGCTGCCCCCTATCCTAGTGAAGTTAAAAGATATGAATGCACAATGCAATGTTTTGAACATTGGACAGCCTGTGTTACAAGTGATGACCAGTTTTGAGTTTTGGGTCCAGAGTTTTCAATGTTACGTAGATAGAAAAAGCTGTCTTTGAAACAGTCTTGATATGTTCGTCAAAGAGAGATCAGGGTCCAGAGTAACGCCGAGTCTTCACAGTTTTATTTGAGACGACTGTACAACCATCAAGATTAATTGTCAGATTCAACCAGAAGATCTCTTTGTTTCTTGGGACCTAGAACAAGCATCCTGTTTTGTCTGAGTTAAAAGTAAAAAATTTGCGCCATCCACTTCCTTATGTCTGAAACACAGGCTCCAGGGAGGGCAATTTTGGCATCACCATGTTTCATCAAATGTACAGCTGTGTCATCCGCATAGCAGTGAAAGTTAACATTATGTTTACGAATGATATCACAAGAGGTAAAATAATTTGTGAACAACAATAGTGGTCCTAAAACAGAAACTCTTGAGGAACACTGAAATGTAATGTACATATGTGATTCATGTTCATTATGGTACTACACGTAAATACATCACTGTAAAAGACTAGTAGAGAGAATACTACAGACACAGGAATTATTGAACAAAGTCTGAAATTATAGATGAAATACAATAAAATCACAATAATGGTTTCTTTGAATCAAATCAAAATAATGAAATACACTGAAATCACAACTTTGAATCACAAGCAAAAAAATTAGCTGCAAAACAGAAAACAACTACAGTAAAACATTACCTGCAGTTTCCTCACCTGGCTTACTGTAAAACATCAACTGCAGTGTTCCTCTCCTGGTTACTGTAAAACATTAACTGCAGTGTTCCTCTCCTGGCTTACTGTAAACATTAACTGCAGAGGTCCTCTCCTGCTTACTGTAAAACATCACTGAGTTCTTCTCCTGGCTTACGTGTAAACATTAAACTGCAGTTCTCACCTGGCTTACTGTAAAACATTAACTGCAGAAGTCCTCTCCTGGCTTACTGTAAACATCAACTGCAGTGTTCCTCACCTGGCTTACTGTTAAAACCATCAACTGCAGTGTTCCTCACCTGGCTTACTGTAAAACTAACTGCAGTTCCTCTCCTGGCTTACTGTAAACTCAACTGCAGTTGTTCCTCTCCTGCTTACTGTAAAACATCAAACTGCTGTGTTCCTCACCTGGCTTACTGTAAAAACATTAACCTGCAGTGCTCTCACCTGCTACTGTAAAACATGCAGCTGCAGTGTTCCTCACCTGGCTTACTGTAAAACATCAACTGCAGTGTTCCTCACCTGGCTTACTGTAAAAAGCAACAAAAGGATTGATTACTGTACTTCTTATTTCCCTCAATCCTGTCTGTGGATTTGGCCGCAGGGTTCTCATCCACATCACAATGGATGTTTTCATTAGCCAACATCTTGGGAAGAACTCTCTGGCGAATCCAGGCCTGACACTGGTCTTGCCGTGATGTCATTGCATGCGTCATCCATGGCCTGGAGAAGGGTGGCTTGTTCGTGAGGCGCTATCATATACCTTCCACCTCCATGTTGGAAGAAAAATTCAGCAATCGGTTTTAGGAAGGAGAGTACGGGGTAAGTACAAGGTGGTTAAATTTGGATGGGCCTGAAACTATGCTTGCAGATGAGCATGGTGGAACCTGACATATCCCACACAATGACATAGGCACACCATCAGCTCTACAGACCTGATTTAGCTCATCAAGGAAGGTTACAAGGAGAGCTGTGTTTATATGATCCAATACGAGGTCTGTGTGCACCCACACCATCTTCCGATATAGCGCACACATGGTGATGTTGCCCACGATTGTCCAGGTACTTGGATGGTTGCCCACTGGCCAATGAAATTCCGAACCTCCTTCTTGTCTTGGCCAGATTGAAAGCCTGCCTCATCCAAAAAGAGGAATCTTTGATGGTTTTCTCGTCAGCATCGACTCCTTCACCTCTAAAAAAATATTTTGGAAAGAGAATTACTGTTACAATGATGTAGAATTTTGAGGGGAATGTTTACACAGGCATCTTGAATCTGAACCTACCTGAACCTACCTGAACCTACTGAACATACTCAGTCCTCAGTTGCTTCACTCTGTCTGCATTTGTTTCAAAAGGCACACGGTATAGCTGTTTTAGAGACACCTGGTGCCTTTAGCGTGCGTGCAATAGTTGGCAGACTGATGTCTTCCACACTGCTTGAGCATGTCGTCATTGTGCGAAGTGTTCTGCTGGATTGTCTGTCAGGTTGAATTCATTTCTGGTCCGAACCAAAATGACCACAGCCCGCCTCTTGTTGGTCAGTCAGAATTTGCCTCTGCTCCCCATTTGGCAAGTCTCAATTCTTCAGGGAAAATTACAGTAAGAACACATTTAGTCACATCACCTACTCTGTGGTACACATTGACATACCAGTATACAGTCATTTGACCAATTGAGAGTAGCTCTTAACATACAACACGTGAATAATTCTAGGTGTTGTGGAGGCAAAAGGGTGTCCTACCCAGTACTAGATAGCTTACCTAATAAAGTGTCAGTGAGTTACAGTAATGTCAAATCTGAAAACAGTCTGAAAAGTGGTACATGGGCCATAGAAACAGTGTCTGATAAAGAATGATGATGAAATATTACATCCGTAGATAATGTAGTCCAATTGGTTCATGTTCCACGTTAATGGTGTCAATGGATCTCGTATCCTGAACTTATGATCTAAACATGAATATGTTTGTCAGTTTCCGTAAAACTCTGCATTAAGAGTACATGCAACAGCTACTCTATCATTTTGATCGGTGGTTGTGAGTTTGTTTCTAGAGTTTTGAAAAATGACATCAACGTTCTGAAATTAGCGCCAAAGTGATTGTAAAAAACTGTAACTTGTGGGCAAGCAAGTGGAGAGATCATTTATATAGATGGTAAACAGAAGGGGCCTAATATTGACCCTTGTGGACCCCAATGTTATAGTAAAGAAAAATCCTACTGAATGTCCCAAACAAACCCTTTGACTTCTGTTCGTCAGATAGGAATCAATCCAACATAATGGCTTCCGTGGAAGTTTGGATAGGAGGACCTCATGATCACAATATCAAAGACCTTTTTAAAACCTCTACGGATCGGTGTCCCTAAAACCGGGACAGTTGTTGCTACAATAGGCGATAATGTGATGTCACTAGAATAATGTCATTAGAATGATGTTGTAAACAATAGCCAATTCCGGGAATAGACATGTCTTTAAATGGGCAGAAAGCTTAAAACTTGTTAATCTAAATGTAGTGTCCAATTTACAGTAGCTATTACAACAACAAAAATACCATGCTATTGTTTGAGGATAGTGCAACAACAAACAAACACTTTTATCAGGGCAAATGGTTTGATATATTCACCTCCGAAGTAAATTAACGCACTTACATTCAGTATACTGTCTCTGATCTGTCATCCTGAGGGTCCCAGAGATAAAATGTTGTGTAGTTTGTTTGAGAGAAAAAATATATTTTTAAAATTCAAATGTATGAAGAGAGTTTACATTTTAACCCACTGTGTCTCTGGTTCCACACTCCAGAAGTTTTAAATTCAAATGTATTGAAGTGGGTTTTACAGTTGACCCCACTGGCTGTCTCTGGCTCCACCACTCCAGAAGTTTTAAATTCAAATGTATGAAGTGGGTGTTTTACAGTTTGACCCCTGCTGTCTCTGGTTCCACCACTCCAGAAGTTTTAAATTCAAAATGTATGAAGTGGGTTTTACAGTTTGACCCCACTGCTGTCTCTGGCTCACCACTCCAGAAGTTTTAAATTCAAATGTATGAAGTGGGTTTTACAGTTTGACCCCACTGCTGTCTCTGGCTCCACCACTCCAGAAGTTTTAAATTCAAATGTATGAAGTGGGTTTACAGTTTGACCCCACTGCTTC
>NW_019944856.1:59716-68970 GCF_002910315.2 Salvelinus sp. IW2-2015 | reverse complement strand
CAAAACTCTGAAACTTTCTGTCCAAAAATTATGCAGAAGAATTTATCCATGATTTTGCCACTTCTAAGTTAGACTACTGCAATGCTCTACTTTCCGGCTACCCGGATAAAGCACTAAATAAACTTCAGTTAGTGCTAAATACGGCTGCTAGAATCCTGACTAGAACCAAGAAATTTGATCATATTACTCCAGTGCTAGCCTCTTCCTGGTAAAGCTAGGGCTGATTTGACCTGTTGCACCCTCTACAACCACTGTGATGATTATTATCTGATCCTGCTGGTCATCTATGAACGTTTGAACATCTTGGCGATGTACTGTTATAATCTCCACCCGGCACAGCCAGAAGAGGACTGGCCACCCCTCATAGCCTGGTTCCTCTCTAAGTTTCTTCCTAGGTTCCTGCCTTTCTAGGGAGTTTTTCCTAGCCACCGTGCTTCTACACCTGCATTGCTTGCTGTTTGGGGGTTTTAGGCTGGGTTTCTGTACAGCACTTTGTGACATCAGCTGATGTACGAAGGGCTATATAAATAAATTTCATTGATTGATTGATATTTTGTACTACACTATTTAATGATTGTACGAACAACTACACAGTGATACTATAGGTATCTTACGTGTGGCTGATCTAAATTAATAACCCTATGGTATTTCATGATAAATAAGTTATTTGAACCGATGATTCTGCAAGTGCAATGTTTCTTTAAAACCTCTCTGGGATCGTTCGGGACGTGAGCGTCCCACCTCGCCAACAGCCAGTGAAATTGCAGGGCACCAAATTCAAACAACAGAAAGCTCAAAATTAAAATTCCTCAAACATACAAGTATTATACACCATTTTAAAGATACAGTTCTTGTTAATCCAGCCACAGTGTCCGATTTCAAAAAGGCTTTACGGCGAAAGGACACCATGCGATTATGTTAGGTCAGCGCCTTGCCACAGAAAACCATACAGCCATTTTCTAAAGAAGGAGGGGTGTCACAAAAGTCAGAAATAGTGTTAAAATGAATGACTAACCTTTGATGATCTTCACCTGATGGCACTCCCAGGACTCAATGTTAGACAATAAATATGTGTTTTGTTCAATAAAGTTCATCTTTATGTCCAAATACCTCCTTTTTGTTTGCGCGTTTAGTCCAGTAATCCAAATGCACAAAGCACGGGCACAAAGTCCAGACAAAAAGTCAAAAAAGTTCCATTAAAGTTAGCAGAAACATGTCAAATTATGTATATAATCAATCTTTAGGATGTTTTTATCATAAATCTTCAATAATATTCCAACCGGACAATTCCGTTGTCATTAGAAAGTAAAGAGAACGAGCGTCATGCGCACGGCCACACGCGAGACTAAACTAATGTCTTTCAGCTTGACCACTTGTAGTAACAGCTCTTATTCGCTCCCCTTTCACAATAGAAGCCTGAAACAACTTCTAAAGACTGTTGACATCTACTGGAAGCCTTAGGAAGTGCAATCTGACCCCATAGACACAGGATATTGGATAGGCAATCACTTTAAAAAACTACAAACCTCAGATTTCCCACTTCCTGGTTGGATTTGCCTCAGGTTTTTGCATGCCATATACGTTCTGTTATACTCACAGACATTATTTTAACAGTTTTGGAAACTTTAGAGTGTTTTCTATCCAAATATATATGCATGTCCTAGCTTCTGGGCCTGAGTAGCAGGCAGTTTAGTTTGGTATGTACCCTCCAAAATAATAGACAACTAGTTGTTAACAAGTTCACTGAAGCTCTGGTTGTTAGGTATGCGTAAATGGCTGTAAGGGAGTCAGGTGCAGGAGACCAGATATTGGGTAGCAAATGGAGCCTTTTATTTGGCGAACCAAAAACACACGGCACAACGAACAMGAAATACAATACGGGTTGACATAACCCAGCGCAACCAGCCTAACGTGCGCATGCATGAAACAATAAACAATCCCACACAAAGACATGGGGGGGAACAGAGGGTTAAAATACACAACACATGATTGAGGGGATTGAAACCAGGTGTGAGGAAAACAAGACAAAACAAATGGAAAATGAAAAGTGGATCGATGATAGCTAGAAGACCGGCGACGCCGACCGCCGAGGGCCGCCCGATCAAGGAGAGGACCCGACTTCGGCGGAAGTTGTGACACTGGTACGTGTTTCTAAATGGATGACTAATTATTGCCTGCATTTAAATATCGACAAGACTGTTTGTATGTACTTCTCTAAGAAATTAATTGATTCTTCCCAACGAGCTGTTCTTGTTAACGGGGAGAATCTGAAAGTTGAGTCTAACTTCAGGTCTCTCTGCGTAATTTTGGACTCCAATTTGACATTTAAGAAACACGTGAAGAAGGTGGTTAAACACGGTCAAGTTTGGATTATCCAACTTTAGGTTCATAAGACCTTTCCTTCCTCAGGAGGCCCTGCATTCTGCATGCTGTGATCTTCTCACGTCTAAAATATTGCCTCACATGCTGGTCACAAGCAGGAGCTGCTATTCTGAAACCAATTGAATTCACCCTACAAACAATCACTTAAGATTTTTGATAACAAACCAAACATTTACCACCATTGTCATATATTTTACAAACAATTTACTTAGTCTGGATAGCTTTAAGCAGTATGTAGATGCCTTGTCTTTAAGATCCTGCATGGTCTTGGCCCTCCACCTCTATGCCGGCATATCACGCTCAAGGAAAGCACCTCCAAGGGCAATAACTAGAAGGGGATTGCGTTGTCCCTTTTCGACACAGTAAAATCAGCCAATCAGTCTTCTCTGCTAGAGCTACAATATACTGGAATGCACCTCCCATGGACTTGAGAAGCTGCACTGATTATTGTACTTTTAAATTGAAATTGAAAACATGGTTCAAATCTATCCAAACCTCTACACACGAGTTATCTGTGGTTCCTCATATGTAAGACGACAGTTGATGACAGTGTTGTTGTYGTTAGAATKATATATTATTGGATGTAATTGGTATGTTGTATTGTTTTAGTCAGTATTTGTATAGTGGCTGTGTAAAGGCCCTTACCCATCCAATGGACTAGAAGGGCAAATGATCTTTTGGCTAACCCCGGCACATTTACATGAAGGTTGCATTACTGTAATTGTCATGTTGATTAATGTGCATTGTCCCCTATAAATAAAATAAATAAAATAAATATGGATGCATCAACAACATTGTAAATTAGTTACTCCACAATATAACCTAAACGACAGAGTGAAAAGAAGGAAGCTTGTACAACGTACGTTTTGTCCTGAATCAAAGCATTATGTTTGGGGCAAATCCAAACACTATAAATAAATACATTAAATTAAATTATCTCGGTGGGTGAAAAGCGGTGTACAGTGCAATTGAGATGCGTCTTCTATGGATCTATGCAAATTGGAGTGGTCTAGGATGTCTGGGATGATGAGTTGATGTGAGCGCATAACCAGACTCAAAACCACTTCATGATGACAGAGGGCTATAGGGCTTTAGTCATTTGGCACGGATCCTTGGAGTTTAGGAACAGGGTCTGTTGTGTGTGTGTGTGGAGTGTGTGTGTGTTGTGTGTGTGGTGTGTGTGTGTTTGTGTGTGTGTCTGTGTGTGTGTGTTTGTGTGCGGGTCTGTGTGTTTGGGGTTTGTGTGTGTGTTGTTTGTTTGTGTGTGTAGTGTATCAGGTTTGTGTGTGTGTGTGGTGCGCTGCGGTGCGCTGTGTGGTGCTGTGCGTTGCGTGCGTGCGTGCGTGCGTGTGTGTGTGGTGTGTGTGTTGTGTGTGTGTGTGTGTGTGTGTGTGTGGTGTGTTTGTGTGGTGTTGTGTGTGTGTGTTGTTTTTGTGTGTTTTGTGTGCGTGTCTGTTTGTGTGTTTTTTGGGTGGGTGTGTGTGTTGTGGTGTGGTTGTGTTGTGTCTGTGTGTGTGTGTGTGTGTGTGTGTTGTGTGTGTGTGATGTCGTGCGGTGCGTGTGGGTGGTGCGTGGCGGTCGTCTGCGGCGTGCGTGCGTGCGTGTGTGTGTGTGTGTGTGTGTGGTGTGGTGTGTGTGTGTGGGTGTGTGTGTGTGGTGTGTGTGTGTGTGTGTGTGTGTGTGTGTTGTGTGGTGTGTGCGCAATATTATCAAACTACGCTACAGGTCAAGCTTTTGTGCACCTACTCAGTGTAACTTCATTGTAATGTGCAAAAAGAAGGGTTTGGGTCTTTATTGTTTACTATTTTCTACATTGTTAGACATAATAGTGAAGACCTCAGACTATGGTGTCACGGAGTCCCCCGGTACTGCTGCTCATTCCGTTCACTGAACGGATGCATTACACCAACCCGGACTGTCTTGTCTCATTACAACACACTTGGTTCCCATTCCCCTGATTGTGTGTGTATATACGTGCCCTCTGCTCCCCATTCCTTGATGATTAGTTCTCCCATGTCGCGTTGGTCCTAGTGAGTACCTGTGCTCTGTTGTTCGGGCTTTGGTAATACCGTGTTTATGTGCACTTGATATTGCGGGTCTCGTCCCGTGTATTGTTATTACGGGTCTCGTCCCGTGCCTACTTATTATTAAGGGTCTCGTCCCGTGTATTATCTCATTAGCTCGGGTCTCGTCCCGAGGTATTTGTTATTACGGGGCTCGTCGTGCGCCGTGTATTGTTATTACGGGTCTCGTCCCGTGTATGTTTATTACGGGTCTCGTCCCGTGTATTGTATTATTACGGGGTCTCGTCCCGTGTATTGTTATTACGGGTCTCGTCCCGTGTATTATGTATTGCCGGTATTCGTCCCCGTGTATTGTTTTACGGGTCTCGTCCGTGATGTTTATACGGGTCTCGTCGCCGTGTATTTGTTATTACGGGTCTCGGTCCCGTGTATTGTTATTACGGGTCTCGTCCCTGTATTAATGTATTAACGGGTCTCGTCCGTGTATTGTCTATGAGGGTTTTCTGGGTCCAGCGTGTATTGTGATTACGGGTCTCGTCCCGTTGTATATGTGTATTAGGCAGGGTCCTCGGGTCCGCGTGTATGTCTATTACGGGTCTCGTCCGTGTATTTGATTACGGGTTCGTCCCGTGTATTATTATTACGGTCTCGTCCGTGTATGTTACGGTTGTCGGTATTGTTACGGGTCTCGTCGTGTATTATATTACGGGTCTCGTCCGTGTATTATTATTACGGGTCTCGTCCCGTGTATTAATTATTCGGGTCTCGTCCCGTGTATTATTATTACGGTCTGTCCCGTATTGTATTACGGTCTCGTCCGTGTATTTTATACGGTCTCGTCCGTGGTATTGTATTACGGGTCTCGTCGCGGATTATTACGTTGTATTATGATTACGGGTCTCGTCCGTGTATCGTTATTACGCGGCTCTCCGTGATTTGTTATTTACTCTATTCTACTATATTCTACTGCTCCTCTATTTTCGCTACTCATGTGGATATATAGACATAAAACTCCAATACTTCTAGACCGCTATTTAGTGGTTGGGAAACTGTGTGTGTCTCTCTCTGCATCTGCCTAAAAATGAAGAAATACTTTTTAATGAAGTAATTGTAGTAATATTGTGTAACACAACACTTCAGACTGAAGTGTGTTTGTCGTTTCTGTATGGTGGTGTGTGCCCGTGTGTATGTGGTGAGTGGTCGCGCTGTGTGTGGTAGGACCGTCACTGTGCGTCGCCTGTTGTGTGTGGTGTGTTGATGTGTGATTGTGTGTGTGTGAATAAAACTGTTCTCGCTGCGCCTCTCGGTTGGCTGCCATCTCCCAGAACCCTGCTGTGTGGTGGGAAGGCGACATCAAGAACAAGTCCATTTATCAAAGACGATTAAGAGTGAATTAAACACATCAGGGGAGAGGGGGGGTGGAGGGGGGGGAGGGGTAGGGGGGGTGGTGTGTGTGTGTGTGTGGGAGGGGGAGGGTGGAGGGGGTTGGAGGGGTGGAGGGGGGTAGGGGGGTTGGAGGGGTTGGAAGGGGGGGTTGGAGGTATGGGGAGGGCGTGGATGGGAATGTGGTGGTGAGTGAGAGAGGGGTCAGGGGGGTGGTGGTGGTGTGTGTTGGAGGGGGGGAGGGGGAGGTCAATGGGACGGGTGTTGTGGTGATAGGTGTTGGGAGGTGTGTGAGGGGGAGGTGAGGGAGGTGTTGGTTGGTGGTTGTGTGTGGGAGGGAGGGGAGGGGGCAGGTGGAGGGGTGTTGGTGGTGTGTGTGTGGGAGGGGGAGGGGGAGGGGGAGGTGGAGGGGGTGTTGGTGTGTGTGTGTGGAGGGGTATGGGGAGGGGGAGGTGGAGGGGGGTGTTGGTGGTGTGTGGTGGTGGGCGAGGGGGAGGGGGAAATGTGGAGGGGTGTTGGTGGTGGTGGGAGGGGAGGGGTGTTGGTGGTGTGTGTGTGTGAGTTATACACAATTAAGGGTTATACACCTGCTGTGTTTAATGTAATTGCGTATGAAAAACACAGTTTGAGATCTTGAGAGGAGATTTTGACAGTAGTTTGGTGTGGTGAGATTGGGTGTCGGAAAAATGCTGTCCGAGGGTTACAAGCAGTAAGCAAGGGAAAAACGGGCTTAGCGAAGGGGAACGGGGATTAGCGAAGGGGAATGGGAATTAGGCAGGGGAACGGGGAATGCGAAGGGAACGGGGCTTAGGCAGGGGAGCAAGGGGAACGGGCTTAGCGAAGGGGAACGGGGCTTAGCGAAGGGGAGCAAGGGAACGGGCTTAGCGAACAGGGAACAGGGCTTAGCGAAGGGGAGCAAGGGGAACGGGGCTTAGCGAAGGGGAGCAAGGGAACGCGGGCTTAGCGAAGGGGCGCAAAGGGGAACGGGGGCTTGCGAAGGGAGCAACAGGGGAACGGGGCTTAGCGAAGGGGGAACGGGGCCTTAGCGAGCGGGAACGGGGCTTAGCGAAGGGGGAGCAAAGGGGAAGCGGGGCCTTGCGAAGGGGAACGGGGCTTAGCGGAGGGGAACGGGGGCTTAGCGAAGGGTAGCAAAAGGGGAACGGGGGCTTAGCGAAGGGGAACGGGGCCTTAGCGAAGGGGACGGGGCTTAGCTGAAGGGGAGCAAAGGGGAACGTGGGGCTTATCGAAGAGGGCCGGGGCTTTAGCGAAGGGGAGCGGGGCTTAGCGAAGGGGAACGGGGCTTAGCGAAGGGGAACGGGGCTTAGCGAAAGGGGAACGGGGCTTAGCGAAGGGGAGCAAAGGGGAACGGGGCTTTCGAAGGGGCACGCTTAGCGAAGGGGAGGGGGCTTAGCGAAGGTGGGAACGGGGCTTATCGAAGGGGCCACAGGGCTTAGGAAGGGGAACGGGGCTTATCGAAGGGGCACGGGGCTTTAGCGAAGGGGAGCGGGGCTTAGCGAAGGGGAACGTGGCCTTAGCGATAGGGAACGGGGCTTAGCGAAGGGGAAGGGGCTTAGACGAGGAGCCACAGGGGAACGGGGCTTAGGCCGAAGGGGGCAAGGGGAACGGGGCTTTTAGGCGAAGGGGAATGGGGCTTAGCGAAGGGGAGGCAAGGGGAACGGGGCTTACGAAGGGGAAACGGGGCTTCAGCGAAGGGGAGCAAGGGGAAGCGGGCTTAGCGGAAGGGGAAGGGGCTTAGGGAAGGGGAGGCAAGGGGAACGGGGCTTAGCGAAGGGCAGCAAGGGGAAACAGTGGCTTAGCGAAGGGAACGGGGCCTTAGCGAAGGGAGCAAGGGAACGGGGCCTTAGCGAAAGGGAACAGGGCTTAGTGCGGAAGGGGAGCAAGGGGAACGGGGCTAGCGAAAGGGAACAGGGCTGAGCGAAGGGAGCAAGGGGAACGGGGCTTAGCGAAGGGGAAGCAAGGGGAACGGGGCTTAGCGAATGGGGCGCAAAGGGGAAACGGGGCTTAGCGAGGGGAACGTGGGCTTAGCGAAGGGGAACGGGGCTTAGCGAAGGGGAGCAAGGGAAAACGGGGCTTAGCGAAGGGAAACGGGGCTTAGGGAAGGGGAGCAAGGGAAGGGGCTTAGCGAAGGGAGGCAAGGGGAACGTGGTTAGCGAAGGGGACGGGGGCTTACGAAGGGGAGCAAGGGGAACGGGGCTTCGCGAAGGGGAACGGGGCTTAGCGAAGGGAGCAAGTAACCGGGGGCTTACGAAGGGGAACGGGGCTTAGCGAAGGGGCGCGGGCTTAGCGAAGGGGAGCAAGGGGAACGGGGCTAGCGAAGGGAACGGGGATTTAGCGAAAGGGGACAAGGGGAACGGGCCTTAGCGAAGGGTAACGGGGCTTAGGCGCAGGGAGGAAGGGGAACGGGGCTTAGCGAAGGGGAACGGGCTTAGCGAAGGGGAACAGCGGATTAGCGAGGGGGAACGGGGCTGTCCTGGGAATGTTCCTTGTTACTTACAACCTATGCTAATCGCACTTAGCCTAACGTTATCTCTCAACCGTCCCGCGGGGGGACCCGATTCCTGTCAAGAGTTTTTAATAGCAGTTCTCCCAGGACAGAGGATTTTGAAAAGAGACTGAGCAGATCCACGCGAGATGATGTCCAGCAGCCCATGTGTGAATGCATTTATTCCAGATGACTAGGAAACAACCGACTGAGGGACACACCGGAAAAATATCATTCTGTTGTGGAAGGCATACCAGAGTCCTTCACATGAGAACCTGGAAGAGTCTGAGGAGTAAAATTATCAGCAGAAAAGCTGCAGGTGGAATCATTAGAAAGATTGAGGTGGAGGCCACGCCCCACACGTGCTGGAAACCTTTAACCAGCCCCACGGATGACAGAAGCGGCCGATAGTGTGAAGTTCCTGAGGTTTAAGGACAAAAATGCCTCTTCCGTTCCTGGAGAGAGCCAATAACTTGAAGTGGGAACTAACATCTTCCTCAATGACAATTCTTCTCTGAGCTGTGCGCGCCATCCAGCCATGAAAGGTGCCATAAGAGTGGAGGGGACATTGCTGTACATCCGCTACTCTCACCCTCCATCCAAAACCTGGGAGGAGAGAGAGTGCAAGCTTCAGGGTTCCCCATATTAAATGTCTATTTCCAATTAAGCTTACCCAGGAAAATGCTACAGAATAGCCCGTTTTAAATGTACAATAGGGTTAAGAAATCAAATAACTCACAGGATACATTCAGCGGATTGGTTGGAAATACTGTACATGTAGAATTTTTGTGACTTAACTAACAAAAATAAGTGAAACTCATTAGATCATTATGTTGATGATGCAGCATATAACATCTACACGAAAAGAAGGAATGACTTATGGGGAGGTGTTGCTGTACATGTTCAGAAGACATACTCCTGTTAAGTTAGAGATGATCTCATGTCAGTGTTGTTGAAGTGTT
>NW_019944856.1:53925-59438 GCF_002910315.2 Salvelinus sp. IW2-2015 | reverse complement strand
TTATCGTACTCCACTTGATATCACATCCAATAGTTGTTATTTGGATCTGTGACTCCACTGTATTGATCACACTAATTATTGTTTGGAATCTGTGACGTCCACTTATTGTACATCCAATAGTTTTGTTGGACTCTTGTGACGTTCCACTGTATGTATCACATCCAATATGTTGTTGGATCTGTGACGTCCACTTGTATTACACATCCAAATAGTGTTTTGGATTCTGTGACGTCCACTTGTATATATCACATTCATCACTTGCAAGCGTTGCTCCGAAGCTCCTATCAACCCCATTGGCTGTAGTGACCATAACATGGGGCAATAAGACAAGGAAAACCCCAAAGTGCTCAGGTTGGGTTAAAGTAATCATAAGAAGGTCGTACAACATGTTAACTCTGTTGGTCTGAGTGTATCAGAGAATGAACCCCTGATGCCAGCACTGGAAGTAGTATTCCAATTATTTATGCCAATTGTAATAAAATTAATTTAAAAATCTTATAATGAAAAGAGAAGCATTTTGTTTTGAATTTGGTCAACTAGTGTTGGAGAGGTGGAGAAAACTATTGTTATCTATTAATAATGAGAGCCAACCCAGTATAGACAACCTAGATGGTAAACTATTGAGCAAGTGTTAGCAGACTGTATTACCACCAGGTATAGACAACCTAGGATGGTAAAACTATTGATAATGGTAGCAGGACTGTATTGACCACCAGTATAACAACCTAGATGGGACACTATAGACAATGGTTAGCAGACTGTATTACCACCAGTATAAGACAACTAGATGGGACACTCATTATAATGGTAGCAGACCTGTATTACCACCAGGTATAGGACAACCTTGATGGTAAACTATTGAGAATGTTAGCAACTGTATTGCCACCAGGTATGACACCTAGATGGTAAAAACTAATTGAGAATGGTAGCAGACTTATTACCACCAGGTAAGACAACCTAGATGGGGACCACTATAGAAATATGTAGCAGGACGTGTATTACCCACAGGTATAGACAACCTACGATGGGCGTAAAACTATAGAGAATGGTAGCAGACTGTATTACCTCACCAAGTAGAGACAACCTAGATGGACACTATAGACATGGTAGCAGACTGTATTTACCACCAGGTATAAGACAACCTAGATAGGTTAAACTATTGGAAATGGTAGCATGACGATTACCACCAGTATAGACAACCTAGATGGTAAACTATTGAGAATGTAGCAAGACGTATTACCACCAGGTATAGGACAAACCTAGATGGGTAAACTAATTGAGAATGGTAGCAGACTGTATTTACCACCAGGTAATAGACAACCTAATGCGTTGAACTATAGAGAATGGTAGCAGACTTATTAGCACCAGGACAACCTAGATGGGACACTATAGAGAATGGTAGCAGACTTATTACCACCAGGTATAGCGACAACCTAGATGGGACACTATAATAATATTAGCCGACGTATTGCCACCAAGGTATAGACAACCTAATGTAAACTATTGAGAATGGTAGCAGACTATTAACCAGCCAGATAGACAACCTAGATAGTGAACTATAGAAGATGTAGCAGACTGTTATTAGCACCAGGTAGACACCTAGAGTGGAACACTATAGAGAATGTAGCAAGACTGTATTACCACCAGGTATAGACAACCTAGATGGTAAACTATTGAGAATCGGTAGCAGACATGTATTACCACCAGGTATAGACAACCAGATGTTCGTAAACTATAGAGAATGGTAGCAGACGTATTACCACCAGTAGAGGACAACCTAGATGGAACTATTGAGAATGTAGCGACTGTATTACCACAGTATAGACAACCTAGATGGTAAACTATTGAGAGATGGTAGCAGACTTATTAACCACCAGGTAAGACACCTTTAGATGGTAAACTATTGAGAATGGTAGCAGGACTGTATTACCACCAGTATAGACAACCTAGATGGTAAACTATGAGAGAATGGTTAGCAGACGTTTACCACCAGGTATAGACAAACACTAATGGTAAACTATAGATAAATGTTAGCAGACTGTATTACACCAGGATAGACAACCTAGATGGTAAAACTAGAGATAATGTTAGCAAAAGCTGTTATTCCACCAGAGGTAGAGACAACCTGATGGTTAAACTATTAGAATGGTAGCAGACTGTATTACCACCAGGTATAGACAAACCTAGATTGGTAAAACTATTCGAGAATGGTAGCAGACTGTATTACCACCAGGTATAGGACAACCCTAGATGGGACACTATTGAGAATGGTGCAGACTTGTATTACCACCAGGTAATTAGACAACCTAGATGGGGAAAACTATTGAGAAGTAGCAGACTGTATTTACACCAGGTGAGGACAAACATAGCATGGAAACTATGAGAATGGAGAACAGAACTTGTATTCCACCAGTATAGACAACAGATGGGACCCTATAGATAATCGTTAGCAGACTGTTTTGACCACAGGTATTAGACAACCGTAGATGCGACACTATTGGTAATGTTAGCAGGACTGTTTTGCACCAGTATAGACAACCTAGATGGTAAACTATTGAGAATGGTAGCAGACTGTATACCACCAGGTATAAGACACCTAGATGGTTAAAACTATAGAATGGTAGCAGACTTTTACCACCAGCTATAGACAACCTAGATGTAAACTATAAGATAATTTAGCAGACGTGTATTACCACCAAGTTATAGACAACCTAGATCGGTAAACTATGAGATAATGTTAGCAGACTGTATTACCACCAGGTAAGACCAACCCTAGATGGTAAACTATAGAAATGGTATGCAGACGTGTATTAACCACCAGTGTATAGACAACCTAGATGGAAACTATGAGAATGGTAAGACATGTATTAGCACAGTATAGACACCCTAGATGACCACTATAGAGAATGGTAGCAGGACGTACTCTACCACCAGGTACTAGACACCCTAGATGGACACTATAGAAATGGTAGCAGACTGTATTACCACCAGGTATAGACACCCTAGATGGGGAACACTATTTAGAAATGGTAGCAGACTGTATACCACCAGGTATAGACAACTAGATGGGGAACTATTTGAGAATAGTAGCAGGACTGTATTAGCACCAGGTAGAGACAACAGTAGATGGTAAACTATGAGGAATGGTAGCAACTGTATTAACCACAGGTATAGAACAACCTAGATGGACCCTATAGATAATGTTTAGCAGACTGTTTTGCCACCGGTTAGAAACCTAGATGGTAACTATAGAGAATGTTAGCAGGACTGTATTGCCACCAGTATAGACAACCCTAGTGGGACCCTATAGATAATGTTAGCATACGTTTTGCCACCGAGGTAATTAACAACCTAGATGACACTATTGATAATGTATAGCAGACTGTATTGCCACCAGGTATAGACAAACCTAGATGGGACTTATAGAGAATGATTAGCAGACTTATGTCCACCAGTATAGACAACTAGATGGACCCTATAAAGAAATGTTTTAGCAGAATGTATTGCCACCAGGTATAGACAACCTGATGGGACCCTATATAGAGGATTAGCCAGACTATTGCCATCAGTATAGACAACCTAGATGGGACCCTATAGAGAATGTTAGCAGACTGTATTGCACCAGTGGTATAGGACAACCTTAATGGGACCCTATAAGAATGTTAGCAGACTGATTGGCCCACCAGGTATAGACAACCTAGAATGGGACCCTATAGATAATGTTCAGCAGACTGTTTTGCCACCAGGTATAAGGACAACCTAGATGGTAACTATAACAATGGTAGCAGGATCTGTATTACCACCAGTATAGACAACCTAGATGGTAAACTATTGAGAATTAGCAGCACTGTATTAGCACCAGGTGATAGACACCCTAAAGATGCGGACCACTATGAGAATGGTAGCAGGCACTGTATTACCACCAGGTATAGACAAACCTAGATGGGACACTATAGAGAATGGTAGCAGACTGTATTTACCACCGGTATAAGACAACCTAGATGGACACTATTAGAGAATGGTAGCAGACTGTATTAGCACCAGGTACAACACTATTGGATGTGATCAATACAAGTGGACGTCACAGATCCAACACTATTGGATGTGATCAATACAAGTTGACGTCACAGATCCAACACTATTGGTGTCCACTCTAGTTGGTTGAGTGATAACCTGGGTCATGTTACAGCCACTGGTCACAGATAGAAGGTTCCTCATGAGAGGACAACCAGTTACTAACCAGTCAATGTTCAGGTCACCCAGATAATCAATCAATCAAATTGTATTTGTCACCTGCTTCGTTAACAACAGCTGTAGACTAACAGTGAAATGCTTCGTTAACAACAGGTGTAGACTAACAGTGAAATGCTTCGTTAACAACAGGTGTAGACTAACAGTGAAATTATCCCTTCCCAACAACGCAGAGAGAAAGATAATAGATACATTATAGAAAAGTAAAACACTTAATAATAAAAGTATTAAAAAATACACAATGAGTAATGATAACCTGGCTGTATACACAGAGTGCCAAGTAATAACTTGGCTGTATACACATAGTACCAGGTAATAACTTGGCTACATACACTAGGTACCAGGTAATAACTTGGCAGTATACACAGAGTACCAGGTGATAACTTGGCTACATACACTAGGTACCAGGTAATAACTTGGTTACATACACTAGGTACCAGGTAATAACTTGGTTACATACACTAGGTACCAGGTAATAACTTGGCTGTATACACGGGGTACCAGGTAATAACTTGGCTGTATACACTGGGTACCAGGTAATAACTTGGCTGTANTATACACGGGGTACCAGGTAATAACTTGAATGTATACACTGGGTACCAGGTAATAACTTGGCTGTATACACTGTGTACCAGGTAATAACTTGGCTGTATACACGGGGTACCAGGTAATAACTTGGCTGTATACACTGGGTACCAGGTAATAACTTGGCTACATACACTGAGTACCAGGTAATAACTTGGCTGTATACACTGGGTACCAGGTAATAACCTGGCTACATACACTGGGTACCAGGTAATAACTTGGCTGTATACACTGGGTACCAGGTAATAACTTGGCTGTAAACACTGAGTACCAGGTAATAACTTGGCTGTATACACTGGGTACCAGGTAATAACTTGGCTGTATACATTGAGTACCAGGTAATAACTTGGCTGTATACACTGGGTACCAGGTAATAACTTGGCTGTATACAGTACACAGCTCTCTAGTCCATCTCCATGAGGTGACCTCTGATCCACTAGAGTTCTCTAGTCCATCTCCATGAGGTGACCTCTGATCCACTAGAGCTCTCTAGTCCATCTCCATGAGGTGACCTCTGATCCATTGTAAAGAGGAGAGGAGCTCTCTAGTCTATCTCCACATACTGTATCTAGCCACAACCAGGCCTTGTTTCTGCCCTCATAACAGCCTTGTTTCTGCCCTCATAACAGCCTTGTTTCTGCCCTCATAACAGCCTTGTTTCTGCCCTCATAACAGCC
>NW_019944856.1:43124-49040 GCF_002910315.2 Salvelinus sp. IW2-2015 | reverse complement strand
GCCCTCATAACAGCCTTGTTTCTGCCCTCATAACAGCCTTGTTTCTGCCCTCATAACAGCCTTGTTTCTGCCCTCATAACAGCCTTGTTTCTGCCTACTGCTACAGGGCCTGGAGTCTCTGGACTTGTCTTATAACCAGCTGTCTGCTCTGAATCCGGCCTGGTTCTCCAAGCTCCTCTCTCTACAACACCTCAACCTGCTGGGCAACTGTTACAGGACCCTTGGCCCTGGAGGGACGCTGTCTCTCTTCAGGTATGTGAACTGTAAAGGCTGGTTCCCAAAAGGCTCCCTAGTCCCAATCTAGTGCACTACTTTTAGCCAGGGTCCATAGCGAATAGACTGTATCCAAAGTGACATATAAGTGGACTACTTTTATGAATAGAATGGATGATGATGATGATGATGATGATGATGATGATGGTGGTGGTGATGATGATGATGATGGTGGTGATGATGGTGATGATGATGGTGGTGATGGTGATGGTGATGATGATGATGATGTCCCCATTCCTTCCTTCCTTCCCCATTCCTTCCTTCCTTCCCCATTCATTCCTTCCTCCTTCCCATTCCTTTCTTCCTTCCCCATTCCTTCCTTCCTTCCCCATTCATTCCCTTCTTCCCCATTCCTTCCTTCCTTCCCCATTCATTCCTTCCCTCCTTCCTTCCCCATTCCTTCCTTCCTTCCCCATTCATTCCTTTCCTTCCTTCCTTCCCCATTCCCTTCCTTCCTTCCCCATTCCTTCCTTCCTTCCCCATTCATCTTCCTGCTTCCCCATTTCATTCCTTCCTTCCTTCCCTTCACCTTTCCTTTCCTTCCTCTCCTTCCTTCCTTCCTTCTCTTCCGTCTCTTCACTTCCTTCCTTCCCATTCATTCCTTCCTTCCTTCCCCATCCTTCCTTCCCCATTCCATCCTCCTTCCCAATCCTTCCTTCCTTCCCCATTCCTTCCTTCCTTCCCCCCATTCATTCCCGTCCTTCCCCATTCATTCTTTCCTTCTTTCCTTCCTTCCTTCTCCTTCCCCATTCATCCTTCCTTCCTTCCCCATCCTATTCCTTCCTTCCCCATTCATTCCCTCCTTCCCATTCCTTCCTTCCTCTCCCATTCATTTCCCATCCTTCCCCATTCCTTCCTTCCTTCCCCATTCCTTCCTTCCTTCCTTCCTCTCCTTCCTTCCTTCCTTCTTCCTTCCTTCCTTCCTTCCTTCCGTCTCTCCTTCACCTCTTCAGGTTATTCCCGTAAGACCTCCAAGCTGGGTCCAACGTCTGACTCCAGCCAGGTCTCCTCTCCTCACCTCCTCGCAAGCAGGGTTCCCAAAACCTCAGAAACCTCAGCCTTGTTCAGAGACCTGATGATAATAACCATCATCACATCATCATATCATACTCATCCAGTAGAATCATCAGTAGTATGATAACATCATCATCATCATGCCATCATCACCACTCATCACCACAATTTTCACCATCATCAACCATACAATCAATCATCAACTTCAGCCATCGATCAATCACCCAACACCTTCATGCATCATCAGTAGTATCTCAGACCATTCATCATCATCAGTAGAATATCAGTAGTACAATCACCAACACCATCATCACCATCTACCACCATCATCATCACCATCATCACCAAGCATCACCCATCATCATCACCACACAACCATCATCACCCAACATCACAGCATCACCATAACCATCAATCTATACACCACCACCATCATCATCACCAGTCATCACCACACCATCTCTCACCCATCATTTAACCAATCATCATCTTCACCATCCATCTCACCACCACCGACCATCACCATTCATCACCAGCATCACCATCATCATCATCACCACGCATCATCATATCACATCTCACCAAGCATCACCCACCAACCATTCATCACATCACCACTTACCATCACCCACCAACCATCATCATCACATCAATACATCACCACATAAAATACCTACCACATCCATCATCATCACATCATCATCACCATCATCACCACCATCATCATCACCTCATTCATCATCACCACCATCACCATCACCATCAATCCATCAATCACCTATCATCCATCATCACACACACCTCATCATACCATCACCACATCATCACCACACACCCCATCCATCCACCACACCATCATCACCACCACATCTACCATCAACCACACATCCACCATCATCCACCACCACCCCACCATCATCACCACCATCATCATCATACTCACCACCATCGACCACCTATATCATCATCACCTCCTACCACATCACTACCATCACCCACATCAATCCATCACCATCATCACACCATCATCATCACACCACTCAATACAATCACCACACGACCATCGCCATCATCATAGCAACCATACAACTAAACCACATCACAACATCACACACATATACACAGGCAACACACCATACACGACTCGACCAGGCCAGCCGTCATCCATCATTAGAGGACACAGTCATCCACTTCAACATCCTGGATCGAACAGAAACCTCACTCCCAAGCATCATAAACCTACACACTCGATCTAGCAAGCATACACCATCAATCATCACCCACCACCAACACCACCACCACATCACCACCATCATCATCAGGCCCATCAACCACCATCACCCATCACCACTCACCACACAGACATCACCCACCACCACCCACATTCATCACCACCATTCCATCATCACCATCACCACCCAATATCAACCATATCAATCATCACCACCACCACCACCAATATCACCACCATCATCATCACCATCACCACCAATCACCATCACCAATCACCATCATCATCACCACCGATCACCATCACCATCCCATCACCATCACACCACCATCATCAACCACCCATTCATCATCACCACACCACCATCATCATCCACCATCATTTCATCAACCACCACCACCATCATCACCACCATCATCATCAACCATCACCACCATCAACCATACACCATTCACCATCATCATCACCACCTTCACCACCACCAGCCACCCATCTCATCACCCATCATCATCATCATCACCACCACCCATCATCAGCCACCATCATCACCATCATATTCAGCCACCATGCATCATCATCACCACCATCACCACCATCATCACATCACCAATCATCATCATCACCACATCATCACCACCATCACCACCACCACCACCATATCATCACGCATCAATCATCATCATCACCACCACCATCATCACCACCATCATCACCATCATCATCATCACCATCATCATCATCACACACCGATCCACCACCATCATCATCATCACCAATCATCACCAATCACCATCATCCATCATCCATCTCATGCACCAATCATCATCATGCATCATCATCACCACCAATCACCACCACCATCACCATCATCATCATCATCCATCCATCATCATTCATCACCATCATCACCATCACCATCAATCATCATCACACCACATCATCACCATCTCACCACCATCACCAAATCATCATCTTCACCATCATCATCACACCACCACATCTCACCAGCACACCATCATCATCATCACCACCCATCCATCATCACCATCATCACCGCATCACCCTACCTACCATCATCATCATACCACTACCATCACTCACACCATCATTCATGCACCATCATCATCCACTCACTACCAATCACCCCACCATCATCATCACCATATCATGCATCACCATCATCACCACCATCATCATCACCAGATCATTCATCACACACATCAACCATCATCATCACCATCATCATCACCTATCATGCACCACCACCATCATTCACCATTCACCATCATTTCGATCACCACCGACCATCACCCAACCACATCACCACCACCACCACCATCATTCACCAACCATCTCATCAGCATCACCCACCAATCATCATCAACCCATTCATCACAACCACCACCACCACCATCATCCAGACCACCATCAACATCACGCATCACCCACCACCACCATCACCATCACCATCACAACCACATATTACCAGCCACCCACCATCATCACCACCATCATCATCACCTCACCACCATCATCATCACCATCATCATCACACAACCACCACCAACCATCATCACCACCATCATTCATCACCATCACCACCATCACTCATCACCATTCACCATTCATCATCCACCACAATACCATCACCCCACCATCACCCCCACCATCATCACCCACCATTCCATCATCACCACATCACCATCACTCAATCACCATCATCATCACCACCACCACCACCATTCATCACAACCACCATCATCATCACCAATCACCACCCATCACCATCACCATCACCATCATCATCCCACCACACCACCACCACCAACCATTCATCACCACATCATCATCATCACCACCACCGATCATCAATCCCACCGCATCCATCCACGCATCATCATCATCACACCATCATCATCATCACCACCGATCACCACCCATCACATCACACACCAATCAACACCATCACATCATCATCACGCACCACACCACCACCACCACCATCATCACTACCACTCATCCAACCCCAGCCCATCATCACCGACCATCCATCACATCACATCACCACATTCGATTCACCACCAATCATACCCATCATCATCGATACACTCATTCATCACCCATCACCCATCACCATCCATCACACCACACAATAGCATCCCTCATCATCACCCCGGATCACCATCATCACCATCACACATCCATCACCCATACACACTCATTACCATCATCACTCATCATTTCACATCAGCATCACCCATCATCATCCCATCAGCAATCACCACACACCATCTCACCATCCACCTCACCCATCCCTCACCATCCAATCCATCACATAATCCACAATCATCACCAATTCTTCACCATCCGATCATCACACATCCATCACCATATCCACCATCATCAATCATCCATCATCATCACCACCATCACCATCCATCATCACATCACCATCATCATCACACCATCATCATCACATCGATCACATCATCACGCATTCCTATTCATCCCACCTCATCATCACCATGCACCAATCATCATCAATCACAACATCATCACCACCCCAACCAATCTCATCACCATCATCAACCATCCAGTCACTCACCATCGACATGAACACCACCATCACCACACCACCACATCATCACCACCATCATCACTCACCATCACCATCCATTCAATCATCAATCACACATCCACCCACGGCCACACACCATCACATACATCACCATAACCATCATCACCGTCATCCCCAATCACCAACCATCACTCACCACCACCGATCAACCATCTCATCCACTCAACCACGATCACATCAATACACCACATCATCACACCTACCACACACCATCATCACCACCATCCATCATCACCATCACACACCATCCCACCATCACATCATATACACCATCACCACCACCACCATCACCATCAAGCTCAAACACACCACCACCATCATCACCACATCATCATTCTTCACACATCACCACCATCATTCCACACCATCAACTCTCATCAACCCAACCACACCACCATCATCCACCACATCATAACCATATCATCATCACACATCAACCATCATCAATCACATCACACCATAACCACTCACATCTACCATGCCACCATCCCCACCATCCCACACCCACCACATCAACCACCATCAATCATATCAACCACCCATCACCACCATCACATACCAACCATCATCCCACACATATCATCCATCCCATCACACATCCACCACAATCACTCAACCACCACATCGATCACATCATCTCATCCACCCACCATCATCACCACCATCATCATCCATCATCACAATCACCACCATCACACCATCACAACATCACCATCATCATCATCAACCACATCATCACCACCACATTCTCTCTCTTTTT
>NW_019944856.1:31186-42635 GCF_002910315.2 Salvelinus sp. IW2-2015 | reverse complement strand
AAGGAATGGGGAAGGAAGGAAGGAATGGGGAAGGAAGGAAGGAATGAATGGGGAAGGAAGGAAGGAATGGGGAAGGAAGAAAGGAATGGGGAAGGAGGAAAGGAATGGGGAAGGAAGGAAGGAATGGGGAAGGAAGGAAGGAATGGGGAAGGAAGGAATGATGGATGGACGAAAGAACGAACAAACAAATAATGAAATGAACTAAGGAAGGAGGAAAGAACGATGAACCGAAGGAAAGAAAGAATGAATGGATGAATTAATAAATTAAAGAAGGAAGGAAAGAGGGAAGGAAAGAAGGAAAGAAGGAAGGGAGGAATGAGTGAATGGATCAAAACAACACAATAAAGTCGGGTAACTTACTTCCATTGTGGTCCTCATTATTAGGTATGACTCTGGAAGCCTGGGTGATCTTTGGCCTCTAGGGGTCGTGACCCTGCGTCTCCGAGGACCATTCCAGGACAACACGACACTCGTCTCCTCTATCCTCAAAGACATCTCCTACTCAGAAACCTTTCTGGTAGTCGCTGACGTCCTGCTGTTCGAGAAGAACTCCGTCGCACCGTTCAGTGAGATCAACCGGAGACGGGTGCGATCCATAATGTTCCAGAACGTAACCTTGACGGACGAGGCCATAGTTCACTTCCTGGAGGTTTGCCATGTACACTGACCTGCTGTACAGATGCAGGATCTTAATTTGACTAGCTTCTCACAGAAGGGAAATAATCAGGTAGCAACAAGAAATGTGAATTAACTATTGTGTGGATTAAAATTAATGGACATTTAGAAGCCCTCTTTAAACCTCAAATACACTACAAGTTTGCATTTCCTACTGTGCAGGACAATTCCTGCAACAAAAGGGTGATCAAATTAAGATCCTGTAGACTGCTACTTGCTTTGGTGTGTTTATACTGTAGTGTTATCCTTTCAAATTGTCATCTTCACTGTTGATTTCGTCTTAAAGTCACTATTGTTATGTAGATATTATTATTATTTTCCTACACAGCAAATCAACACACTGCTTAGTGTGAAGTCGTATTTGCATATTTCCCAGAGTGACTTGCCTTTTGAGTGAATTGTAGAGTTACTACCCATGACCGTATTTGTTAGTGACAGAAACATGGTTGTTGTATTCATCCATTTTGGGTCTGGTGGTCCTCACTAAGTCAGATCCTAAGCAAATATGTAATTATAAATTGATTTCACATGATAAAACACATCATTCATAAGGCCTTATTTTGAGGGCCTAGTGTTGGCCTGAAATTCCAGGTTTACGGGCCACATCAGGCCTGCAAGTCACATTACGCTGGCTTGCAAAGTGATGTGTAATTCCTATTGGAATCCAGCCAGAGTGGTGATATCCAACATTATGAATTAGTATTCACCTGCATTCAGAATGACTGCTGGGTTGGAAAGTCTAAGATATGAGACTACCTAAAACATCACAACTGGAAAAACCCCTTCAGAAATGGGTGCAATAAGTAACAGATTGGATTAGTTTAGAAAAATGTATATTTTATTTATATTTGAGTAGTATAAGATGAATTAATCAATCAATGTTCATGCAAAAACATAGATATTGAAACAAACAACCTGCAATAGAGCATGCTGGGAAATATGATAATGATGGGCGTCGTTTTGGTTTAACACTGGTTATTAACACCAACACTGGGATTCCTTTACACCAATGAGTGTTCATTTAATATATTTTTCACCCACAATCTGCAATCAGAATGATTGCTATGGCGATGGACTAGGGCAAACAAGACTAACTAATCCATCTAAACATGGACTAGGGCGAACAAGACTAACTAATCCATCTAAACTGGAACAACTATCTCAGTAACGGGTGCAATAAGTCCAACTCCTTACAGATTGGATTAGTTTAGAAAATGTAAGTTATTTATCTTTGTATAGTATAAGATGTATAAATAAATATATCAATGTGCATGCAGAAACATAGATATTAAAACGAACAATTATAAAAATCGACCTAAAACAAAGCATTCTGGGAAGAATGATAATGAGGCCCCGCCCACGTTTTTCTCACTCTGAGTTCACAACAACACCACACAATGTTGATTCCACTGTGATTCAAATAACACTTCATTTATACACTACACTCAATTTCAATCCCACTAGTGTTAACCCCACCAGAATCAACACTAAGACAGAACACTGGTGTTACTCACACTAGAATCAACACTCAGATATAACACTGGTGTTAACCCCACTAGAATCAACACTCAGAATAACACTGGTGTTACCCCCCACTAGAATCAACACTCAGATATAACACTGGTGTTACCCCACTAGAATCAACACTAAGATAGAACACTGGTGTTAAATCCCACTAGAATCAACACTCAGATATAACACTGTGTTACCCTCACTAGAATCAACACTCAGATAACACTGGTGTTACCCTCACTAGAATCAACACTCAGATATAACACTGGTGTTACCCTCACTAGAATCAACACTCAGATATAACACTGTGTTAACCCACTAGAATCAACACTAGAATAACACTGGTGTTACCCCACTAGAATCAACACTCAGATATAACACTGGTGTTAACCCCACTAGAATCAACACTCAGAATAACACTGGTGTTACCCCACTAGAATCAACACTCAATAACACTGGTGTTAACCCCACTAGAATCAACACTCAGAATAACACTGGTGTTAACCCCACTAGAATCAACACTCAGATATAACACTGGTGTTACCCTCACTAGAATCAACACTCAGAAAACACTGGTGTTACCCTCACTAGAATCAACACTCAGATATAACACTGGTGTTACCACTAAAATCAACACTCAGAATAACACTGGTGTTACCCCACTAGAATCAACCACAGATATAACACTGGTGTTAACCCACTAGAATCAACACTAAGATAGAACACTGGTGTTAACCCACTAGAATCAACACTCAGATATAACACTGGTGTTAACCCACTAGAATCAACACTCAGAATAACACTGGTGTACCCCACTAGAATCAACACTCAGATAAAACACTGGTGTTACCCCCACTAGAATCAACACTAAGATAGAACACTGGTGTTAAATCCACTAGAATCAACACTCAGATATAACACTGGTGTTACCCTCACTAGAATCAACACTCAGAATAACACTGGTGTTACCCTCACTAGAATCAACACTCAGATATAACACTGGTGTTACCCTCACTAGAATCAACACTCAGATATAACACTGGTGTTAACCCCACTGAATCAACACTCAGAATTACACTGGTGTTACCCCACTAGAATCAACACTCAGATATAACACTGTGTTAACCCCACTAGAATCAACACTCAGAATAACACTGGTGTTACCCCCACTAGAATCAACACTCAGAATAACACTGGTGTTAACCCCACTAAGATCAACACTCAGAATAACACTGGTGTTAACCCCACTAGAATCAACACTCAGATATAACACTGGTGTTACCCTCACTAGAATCAACACTCAGAATAACACTGGTGTTACCCTCACTAGAATCAACACTCAGATATAACACTGGTGTTACCCCACTAGAATCAACACTCAGAATAACACTGGTGTTAACCCCACTAGATTCAACACTCAGAATAACACTGGTGTTAACCCCACTAGATTCAACACTCAGAATAACACTCACAACACTTTTTGTTTACCTTAACAGGGTTTAACAATTACAAATGTGATGTGTGCCTTTGTGCGTGTGTGTGTGTGTGTGTGTGTGTTGTTGTGTGTGTGTGTGTGTGTGTGTGTGTGTGTGTGTGTGTGTGTGTGTGCGTGCGTGCGTGCGTGCGTGCGTGTGTGTGGATAGGTTATGGACGGGGCTTGTCTAGAGTTCCTTGGAGTAGAGGACGCAACGTTCCAGGGTACAGGTATGGAAATAATTATATGACATATTTATGCGTTCAAATCCGCCCAAATGCGTTCTACAAATTAAATATGATAATAACAATAATTATTATTATTATTTACAGACTGTGATTTATATTTGAAATTTGCATTCAGTATTGTCACAACACATCATTAATAATATTTTGATCGAAATCCATTTCCATATGCAGAATCCTGATAGAAATCTATTTCCATATGCAGAATCCTGATAGAAATCTATTTCCATATGCAGAATCCTGATAGAAATCTATTTCCATATGCAGAATCCTGATAGAAATCTATTTCCATATGCAGGCTCTTGGAAGCATGCTAGACGGACTCACCTCGACAACCTGGACACAGTCTACTTCAGAAACATCGAGGTGAGGTAGTATTGTTAGAGACCTTAACACAACACTCGTCAAGAGGTTTGGGATCTCTTTGCATAACGGCTAAGGTGATTGGTTGGTCAGATGTCAGATGTACATAAGTATTTGAAATATAAATAAATATATAAATAACATACATTATTATTACACTGAACAAAAAATATAAAACACAACATGCAAGAATTTCAAAGAATTACAATTCATATAAGGAAATCAGTTAATTGAAATTAATTGATTAGGCCCTAATCTATGGATTTCACATGACTGGGAATACAGATATTGTACCTGTTGGTCACAGATAACTTTTTAAAAAAAGGGTAGGGGCATGGATCAGAAAACCAATCAGTATCTGGCGTGACCACCATTTGCCTCATTCAACGCGACACATCTCCTTTGTATAGAGTTGATCAGGCTGTTGATTGTGGAATGTTGTCCCACTCCTCTTCAATGGCTGTACGAATGTGCTGGATATTGGACGAAATTGGAACATGCTGTTTTACACGTCGATCCAGAGCATCCCAAACATGCTCAATGGGTGACATGGCTGGTGAGTATGCAGGCCATGGAAGAATTGGGCCATTTTCAGCTTCCAGGAATTGTGTACAGATCCTTGCGATATGGGGCCGTGCGTTATCATGCTGAAACATGAGGTGATGGCGGCGGATGACTGGCACGACAACGGGCCTCGGGATCTCGTCACGGTATCTCTGTGCGTTCAAATTGTCATCGATAACACGCAATTGTCTCAGAGAGTGAAGGAGAAGAAGAAGACGGATGTGGAGGTCCTGGGTTGGCGTGGTTACACGTGGTCTGCGGTTGTGAGGCCGGTTGGACGTACTGCCAACTTCTCTTAAATTACGTTGGAGGTGGCTTATGGTAGAGAAATGAACATTAAATTATCTGGCAACAGCTCCGGTGGACATTCCTGCAGTCAGCATGGTGTTGTGTGACAAAACTGCACATTTTAGAGTGGCCTTTTATTGTCCCCAGCACAAGGTGCACCTGTGTAATGATCATGCTGTTTAATCAGCTTGTTGATATGCAACGGGTGTCAGGTAGATGGATTATCTTTGCAAAGGAGAAATGCTTAATAACAGGGATATGAAACACATTTGAGAGAAATAAGCTTTTTGTGCGCATGTGGAACATTTCTGGGATCTTTTATTTCAGCTCATGAAACATGGGACCAACACTTTACATGTTGCGTTTATATTTTTGTTCAGTTTATATATTTTTTATGTTTCATTATCAGATCCTGAATGTCTATAAGTTCACCTCCTTCCTGCCTGTGGGATTTCTACTGAAAAACCTGAGACATATCTCTATCATTAACTGTAAGGTAAACATGTTTATAATTTGTTTTACAAATAATGAAATACTTATTACCGAATAGTATGTACACTATTTATAATTAAGAAACGGTTAGTTCCAGCCAAGCAATCTGATTGGTCAAAGGGCGTACGTAATGTTATTGAAAAATTACCGAATCACTTTATGATCATTAACAAACCAATGGAACAAATCTGTCTCTCCCTCCAGGTGTTTGTGATGCCGTGTCTGACCTCTCACCTGTTGACCCAAATGGTGTACCTGGACCTGAGTGGTAACCTACTGACCGACCTGACCTTGACGGAATCTCTGTGTGACGGGAAGGGGATCCTGAGGAATCTCAGAGTTATTAACGTCAGCGACAATGCCCTAAAGTCCCTTTCCCTCGTCAGCAAAGTGTGTAACTGTGGCACCCTATTCCCTACATAACAGTGCACTACCACAGTGCACTTTTACATTTTTATCCTATTTGACTGTCCGTATGGCTCTGGTCAAAAGTAGGGCACTATATAGGGAATAGGGTGCAACAACTCCCTGTCTCTGAGACTGCATCCCAAATGGAACCCTATTCCCTACATAGTGAACTACTTTGAACCAGGGCCCTATAGAACCCTATTCCCTACATAGTGAACTACGTTGAACCAGGGCCCTATAGAACCCTATTCCCTACATAGTGAACTACGTTGAACCAGGGCCCTATAGAACCCTATTCCCTACATAGTGAACTACTTTGAACCAGGGCCCTATAGAACCTTATTCCCTACATAGTGAACTACTTGGAACGCAAGGGCCCTATAAACTTATTCCTACATAGTGAACAGGCTCCTTGAACAGAGCCTATAGAACCCTATTGCCCTTATATAGTGAACTACTTTAGCCAATAGCCCTATAGAAACCTATTCCCTATATAGTAAGCTACTTTCAAGACAGAGCCCTACTGGAACCTATTGCCCTATATAGTGCACTATCTTTAACAAACCAGAGCCCTATAGAACCCTAATTCCTATATAGTGCACTACTTTAGACAGAGCCCTAAGAACCCTATTCCCTATATAGTGGACTAACTTTAGACCAAGAGCATAATTCTACATAGTGCACTAGTTTGAAGCACAAAGCCTAGGTAATGTAATTTGGTTTAGACTTCAGTTATGGCGACACCACTTAACTTGTACTGGTCTCTCTATTATCTTTTTTGTACATCGTCTCTGGTTTTCAAACCTTCGAGAAGAGGACTACGAGAAGGACGAAAGCGCATTGATAATATAATGAATAATAATTAAAAAAAAAAATGTGTCAATAAGCGACCTTCTGTTTTAAGTCTTTCATTTTAACAGAATACTAAAATAAGTACTACGGTAGAATCTATTAATAATTAATAACATATTTTCTCTTTAATTTTCAAATCAACCGTCAGCTGCGGTCACACCGAGCTGGGACAAACTAAGTCCACCTGGACATCAGTCAGAACGCCTACCCTCCCATGCCTCCCACCTGCTACCTGGCCACAGACGCCTGGACTCACCTCAACCTCTCGGGGGCTAAGCTGCGGAGGGTGCACCCCCTGTCTGCCCCGACCCTGGAGATCGCCTGGATCTGGGACAATCAACGACCCTGACAGCCTTACCATAGTGTTGCTCTCCCGCGCCCTGAGGGATGCCTGCACCTTCTCTGGGGAACAAGTTTGAATGCGTCCTGCCTTCCTGGAATGGTTGTTCCATCGCAGGTATCGAGAAAAAGAGACGTGCCTCAACTCTTAGCTACACCTTTAGCTAACTCTTAGAGCACTTAAGCCACTCTTAGCTCAGACTCTTAGCTCACTACTTAGCTCAAGCTCCTTAGCTCAAGCTCTTAGGCTACAGCTCTTCAGCTACACTCTTAGCTTACAGTCTTACGCTACACTCTTAGCTACACTCTTAGCTACACTCTTAGCTCTTTAGCACATCTTAGCCTTAGCTCCTTAGCTTCAGCTCTTTAGCTACACTCTTTGCTACACTCGTTAGCTCAGCCTTAGTCTACACTGGTAGCTACACATCTTAGCTACAATCTGATGCTCAGCTCTTAGCTCAGCTCTTAGCTACACTCTTAGCTACAACTCTTAGCTCAGCTCTTAGCTACACTCTTAGCTACACTCTTAGCTCAGCTTCTTAGCTCAACTCTTAGCTCAGCTCTTGCTGCAACTCTTAGCCTCAGCTTTAGCTAACACTCTAGCTAGCAACTCGTTAGACTACACCTAGCTAGCCTCTTAGCTACCACTCTTAGCTCAACTCTTAGCTGCAGCTCTTAGCTCAACTCTAGCTCAGGCTCTTAGCTACACTCTTAGCTACACTCTTAGCTACACTCTTAGCTACACTCTTAGCTACACTCTTAGCTACACTCTTAGCCCAACAAATTGGGGGGTGGATCAGTTTTAATATAGCAGATAGATTATAGCTTCTATCAATGTAGTTGTCTGCGGCATCTCCAATCCCCCATATATTTTGGGGAAATACGTACATAAATAATATATTTATTTTCTTAGCTACACTCTTAGCTCAACTTTTCTTGTCTTGCATAAATAAATCAAGGTGATGAGCCCGTATGTATCAAGCATCTCAGAATAAGAGTGCAAGAGTGCAGATCTAGGATCAGGTTCCCCTTATCCCATGTAATCTTATTAATCAGTTTGATCTATGCAAACTGATCCTGACATGCTGACCATTCTGCTCGCGTCGCAGAAATAAATGTACACATGCAAGTTATTCAATCATTGCACCAACACTGATCGTCAACGAGCGTCTGCGTAGCCAGGTGCTAAAATAGAACTTGGTTCTATTTGTGACTCTTTGATGCGCTGCAAGTCCCGCCTCTCCACATTGGTTGTTAGGAGCATATACCCACGTGGGTGATTGAAAGATGAACTGAGGTCCACACTCCAGTCCAGTTGGTGGTGGTAATGCGCCTTAAAGTTGTTTGCCAACCGCCATATAAAGTTCAAAGAAGAAGAAGCCTGAAGGAGGAGAGATTACTAGAAACTAACTCGGTTTGCTACATTATCTGTGGATTAATTATCGGAGTCGAGGACCTTGTGCATTTCAGATAAAATAACAACCCGATGTTTATATCCCGGGACAAATGGCGCACGTGGACGCACACGCGTGAGCGGTCTGATCAACATGTAAAGGAGCACTCCTATTCTGAGATGTAATACGTACGACCCAAGTCTTAACTCAACTCATAGCTCAAACGGTGATCCTCTTACGTAAATAAATGAAAGGGCATTTAGTTGGAGTCAACAATCGAGAAAAGGACATTTGTTTTGTTCCCCAGCCTGGAGGTTCTCCTGATCCAGAGCAACACTCTCAACATGTTTGGTGCCGTGGAACTCCGACTCTACAGGAGGCTCCGAGCACTGCAGGCCGGTCAGAACAGGTCTGTGGGTGCTCAAAAGTACTAGTACCCTACGTAGGTAATAGGGTCCTGTCTTAGATTGTTTTTTTTTGTTTAGTCTCTATCGATTCTAAAATCAATGATCCCTGCAGCCCATAATTCCCATCCTACTTCTTCTTCTTCAGTTTTGTGTGTTCCTGTGAGTTTGTCCACTTCATGGTGTGGAGGTGGGGTGGAGCAGTAGAGGGCAGCGTTGAGCTAACAGACAGATGGGATAACTACCTTTGTGACTCACCGCTGCCCCTGCAGGTCATTTATATATTTACTATATTTACTATTATTTATCACTATTAGTACCACTAGTACCTTTTTTATTATTATTGTTAACTATTATATTCTTATTCTCTTCACTAAATGCTTATTTGTACGTTTATCTTATTTTTTTACTGATTATTCTATTTTTATCATCAAATATACTTTGAGGAGTTTGCATTTCTCAGTACTGTGTATACTTCACTATATCCTGTGTAGGGTTGCGAAAATCGTGTAACTTTCCCCAAAAAAGTCCCAGGTTTCCCAGAAATCCCGGGCTTGAAGATATCCGGAATCAGGTTGGAATAAGCAGGAAATCTGGGAATCCTCGGAATTGTGGGAATGTACCTGGATTTTTGCAACCCTAACCCCATATAATAAATCATATTTGATTTACAGGGCCAGAGGGTCGACCGCGTCCGGCTCTCACCGTTCCAATGCCACCGCATCCTCCTCGTGTCCGCACTCTGCGGTTGCATGCTCGTTTCCGGAATCATGTTCGTAATTTTGCTCTGGAAGCTCCACGCGGTGTGGTACGTGAGGATGATGTGGGCGTGGCTTAAAGCCAAACGGAACTCCGGGAACCAGAAGCGCCGGGATGCCGAACCCCTCTGCTATGATGCGTTTGTGTCGTACAGCGAGCAAGACGCAGAGTGGGTCGAAGAACTCCTGGTTCCAGAACTGGAGAATTCCCAGCCTCCGCTCTCCCTCTGCCTCCACAAGAGAGACTTCCTGCCAGGTCGATTGATTTAATCCATTAAATTATTCCCTCACGTTCTTCCCACTCTTCTTAGCTAGCTTGTTCAAGTTTTCATCCCTTGCTTTTTTATCTGTTTGGTTTTGTTGTACCGTGTCCTTAGGATTCTTTGATAGGCGGTTTAAATTGAATGTATTTTGTTTAATTAATTAATTAATTTCTTTAGGCCACTGGATCATCGACAACATCATCAATGCGATGGAACGCAGTCGACGCACCCTCTTCATCCTGTCGGAACACTTCGTCCACTCTGAGTGGTGCCGGTACTGTGTCATTCTGTCCCGTCTTACTACAGAATGGGGCCTACTACAACTATAATTCATTAAGATCAACATCTAAGCATCATTACAGATTCATGCTTGAGATGGCGCCCGGAAGAGATGGCTGCTGGTTACTGTAGTAGGGTGGTAGCAACACAAGTGTTGCAATCCAATGTGTCCCTGCTGCAACACATAACGATACTGTTGTTTAATAGTGTTCCTGCTGCAACACATAACAATACTGCTGTTTAACAGTGTCCCTACTGCAAAATGTAACAATACAAATCAAATCAAATTTTATTGGTCACATGGTTAGCAGATGTTATTGGTCACATGGTTAGCAGATGTTATTGGTCACGTGGTTAGCAGATGTTAATGCGAGTGTAGCGAAATGCTTGTGCTTCTAGTTCCAACAGTGCAGTAGTATCTAACAAGTAATCTAACAACTCCACAACAACCACCTAATACACACAAATCTAAGTTAATGGATGGAATAAGAATATATACATATAAATATATGGATGAGCAATGACCGACCGGTATAGGCAATAGATGGTATAAAATACAGTATATACATATAGGATGAGTAATGCAAGATATGTAAATATCATTATTAATGTGCCATTAATAAAGTGACTAGTGATCCATTTATTAAAGGGGCCAATGATATCAAGTCTGTGTGTAGGCAGCAGCCTCTCTGAGTTAGTGGTGGCTGTTTAACAGTCTGATGGCCTTGAGATAGAAGCTGTTTTTCAGTCTCTCGGTCCCAGCTTTGATGCACCTGTACTGACCTCGCCTTATATTGGAGCTCAGAGTGGAATAAAATAGTGGAGCTCAGAGTGGAGTTAATAGTGGAGCTCAGAGTGGAGTTAATAGTGGAAGTAATAAGTGGAGCTCAGAGTGGCGCTCAGAGTGGAATTAATAGTAGGAGCTCAGAGTGGAGTTAATAGTGGAGCTCAGAGTGGAGTTAATAGTGGAGGCTCAGAGTGGAGTTAAATAGTGGAGCTCAGAGTGGAGTTAATAGTGGAGCTCAGAGAGTGGAGTTAATAGTGGCGCTCAGAGTGGAATTAAATAGTGGAGCTCAGAGTGGAGTTAATAGTGGAGCTCAGAGTGGAGTTAATAGTGGAGCTCAGTAGTTGGAGCTCAG
>NW_019944856.1:18692-30458 GCF_002910315.2 Salvelinus sp. IW2-2015 | reverse complement strand
GGCTCGAGCCTTCTGGATGATAGCGGGGTGAACAGGCAGTGGCTTGGGTGGTTTTGTTGTCCTTGATGATCTTTTTGGCCTTCCTGTGACATCGGTGGTGTAGGTGTCCTGGAGGGGCAGGTAGTTTGCCCCCACATAAAATAGTGTTGTTAATAGTGGAGCTCAGAGTGGAGTTAATAGTGGAGGCTCAGAGTGGAGCTCAGAGTGGAGCCCCAGAGGAGTTAATAGTGGAGCTTCAGAGTGGAGTTAATAGTGGAGCTCAGAGTGGGAGCTCAGAGTGGAGCTCAGAGGGAGTTAATAGTGGAGCTCAGAGTGGAGTTATAGTGGAGCTCAGGAGTGGAGTTAAATAGTGGAGCTCAGACGGAGTTAATAGTGGAGCTCAGAGTGGAGTTAATAGTGGAGCTCAGAGTGGAGCTCAGAGTGGAGCTCAGAGGAGTTAATAGTGGAGCTCAGAGTGGAGTTAATAGTGGAGCTCAGAGTGGGAGTTAATAGTGGAGCTCAGAGTGGAGTTAATAGTGGAGTGCAGAGTGGAGCTCAGCGTGGAGCTCAGAGGAGTTAATAGTGGAGCTCAGAGTGGAGTTAATAGTGGAGCTCAGAGTGGAGTTTAAATATTGGAGCTCAGGAGAGTGGAGTTAATAGTGGAGCTCAGAGTGGAGCTCAGAGTGGAGTTAATAAGTGGAGCTCAGAGTGGAATTAAAAGTGGATCTCAGAGTGGAGTTAATAGTGGAGAGCTCAGAGTGGAGTTAATAGGGGAGCTCAGAGTGGAGCTCAGAGTGGAATTAATAGTGGAGCTCAGTGGAGCTCAGAGTGGAGTTAATAGTGGATCTCAGAGTGGAGTTTAATAGTGGAGCTCAGAGTGGAGTTAATGGTGGAGCTCAGAGTGGAGCTCAGAGTGGAGTTAATAGTGGAGCTCAAGAGTGGAGTTAAATAGTGGAGCTCAGAGTGGATTTAAAGTGGAGCTCATAATGGAGCTCAAGTGGAGTTATAGGCACATCTCAGAGTGGAGTTAATAGCCACATCTCAGAGTGGAGTAATAGCTTGGAGCTTGAAGTGGAGTAATAGTGGAGCTCAGAGTGGCTCAGGGTGCGGGCTCAGAGTGAGTTAGGTAGCTCAGAGTGGAGTTATAGTGGAGCCACAGAGGTGGGAGTTAATAGTGGAGCTCAGAGTGGAAACGGTCAGAGTGGAGTTATAGTGGAGCTCAGAGTGGAATTATAAGTGGCTTAATAGTGGAGCTCAGGGTGGAACTCAGAGTGGAGTTAATAGTGGAGCTCAGAGTGGAACTCAGAGTGGAATTAATAGTGGAGCTCAGAGTGGAGTTAATAGTGGAGCTCAGAGCTGAGTTAATAGTGGAGCTCAGAGCTGAGTTAATAGTGGAGCTCAGAGCTGAGTTAATAGTGGAGCTCAGAGTGGAGCTCAGAGTGGAGCTCAGAGTGGAGTTAATAGTTATATAATATTGTTGTTCCAGGTACGAGTTGGACTTTTCCCACTTCCGTCTGTTTGACGGGGACTCCGAGGCGGCCGTCCTGGTGCTTCTGGAACCCATCTCCAAGGTAGGGAGGAGCTAGGTTACACATCAAATGACACCCTATTAGTGCACTATATAGGGAATAGGGTTCTATAGGGCTCTGGTATAAAGTAGTGCACTATATAGTGTGCACTATATAGGGAATAGGGTTCCATAGAGCTCTGGTCTAAAGTAGTGCACTATATAGGGAATAGGGTTCCATAGAGCTCTGGTCTAAAGTAGTGCACTATATAGGGAATAGGGTGTCATTTGGGAGACAACCCTTGTGTTAACTCATCCCATCTTCAAGGATGATCAAATGTGTGTATCTGTGTGTGTGTGTGTGTATCTGTGTGTGTGAACATCCCAAGGACGACGTTCCCAAACGCTTCTGCAAGCTCCGCAAGTTGATGAGCTCGCGTACCTACCTGGAGTGGCCGCAGGAGGACGAGAGGAGGGCAGAATTCTGGACCAACCTCCGTCTGGCCGTGAGGGGCGGAGATGAGCTGTGATCCAACCGGGTGCCGGGAAGTCTGGAATCCCAGATATCTACTCAGAGGAGTCCAGAATTATTCTCTTTTCTGCCGACAGTAAAGATTGATTGGTTGGTTGATGAGTTGGTTAAATGTTTGGTTGGTTGGGTTGCTTAATTGATTGGTTGGGTGAATTGGTTGGTTGGTGGGCTGGTTAATTTATTAGTTGGGTGGGTTGGTTAATTGATAGGTTGGGTAGTAGTTTGGTTATTTGATTGGCTGGGCGGGTGGGTAGAGGGTTGGTTAACTGATTGGTTGGGTAGTAGTTTGGTTATTTGATTGGCTGGGTGGGTGGGTAGAGGGTTGGTTATTTGATTGGCTGGGTGGGTGGGTAGAGGGTTGGTTATTTGATTGGCTGGGTGGGTGGGTAGAGGGTTGGTTATCTGATTGGCTGGGTGGGTGGGTAGAGGGTTGGTTAACTGATTGGCGGGTGGGTGGGTGGTAGAGGGTTGGTTAACTGATTGGTTGGGTGGGTTGGGTTGGGTTGCTTATCCTTATTCTGGAAGTCTGTTTGCAATAATAATTTGTCATTGTTTTGACTTTACTTCGCCAAGTTGTTCTTTATTTGACTAAGTTGTCCCCTTCAGACATTTACTTCACCAAAAATGTTATTCATCCAGTATTTTTGATCACATTAGAAAGCTGATACACTGTCACTGTCAAGTGAAAATCAAATTTTTAAAAGTTAATATTCTGTTAACTCATACCCAAATATTGTTGTTGAGTCATCCTATACCCATAGAAAAAACACTTTGAAAATCCCATCTCAAACAGACCGTTTAAAAAAATGATTGCAATTTCCTCATAAAGTATGATGTCAGCAGTCTAGAGGAGGCTGAACTGGCCAATCAGTGATCTACCTGCATGAATATTTAAATTATTATGATGAATATTTTTTTTTACCTTTAATTAATTTAATTGACGGCCTTATGACCGGTATAAACCCACACCATTCAAACACAGAAAAGCTGCTTTTTGACATAGTTAATAAAAAACAAATTGGAAGGAAAACTATTTTACTCATATTGCAAGAATGGAGTGGACGATACGGTATCAAACGTGGAAACGATGTGTTTGATACCGTTCATTCAGACTTTCAGACTCGGTTGGTGGTACTTCCCATACAATGTTATTTTTAAAAACATTTCAATCAAATCAAACTTTGTCACATGCGCCGAATACTCTAGAGGAAAAAGAAACGCACACCTATTTAGACGAGGTGCTGGCTAGCGGAGTGGAAAACTTGAAAACAAAAGGAGAGTCACTCTAGGAGCTCAAGATACAAAAATGTAATATCCAACGTTTCGACAGGCAAGCTGTCTTCATCAGGGTATAATCCCAAAACAACAGGTGTAGACCTTACTGTGAAATGCTGAATACAACAGGTGTAGACCTTACTGTGAAATGCTGAATACAACAGGTGTAGACCTTACTGTGAAAATGCTGAATACAACAGGTGTAGACCTTACTGTGAAATGCTGGAATACAACAGGTGTAGACCTTACTACGATAGAAATTGCCTAGAATACAATCAGGTGTAGGTAGACGACAGTGAAATGCTGAAATAAAACAGGTGTGTAGACCTTACTGTGAACTGCTGAATACAACAGTGTAGACCTTACTGTGAAATGCTGAATACAACAGGTGTAGACCTTACTGTGAAATGCTGAATACAACAGGATGTAGTAGACCACTGAAATGCTGAATCAAGGTGTAGTAGACCTTACGTTGAAATGCTGAATACAACAGGTGTAGTAGACACTTACTGTGAAATGCTGAACTACAACAGGTGTAGACCTTAACTGTGAAATGCTGAATACAACAGGTGTAGACCTTACTGTGAAATGCTGAATACAACAGGTGTAGACCTTACTGTGAAATGCTGACTTACAAACCCTCAACCAACTGCAGATCAAATAGACGATATAAAAGTATTTACCAAGTAGGCTAAAATATAAGCAATAGCAAGCTGTTAGTAGCCCATGTTCCTCACGCTAATAATTTGGTCTATTTTCTCCAAAGCGTCTATTTTCATTACAAAGCCCTGACCTCAATTCTATCGAAATATTGTGGGCAGAACTGAAAAGCGTGTGCGAGTAAGGAGGCCTACAAACCTGACTCAGTTACACCAGCTCTGTCAGGAGGAATGGGACAAAATTCACCAGACTTATTGTGGGAAGCTTGTGGAAGGCTACCCGAAACATTTGACCCAAGTTAAACAATTTAAAGGCAATGCTACCAAATACTAATTGAGTGCATGTAAACTTCTGACCCACTGGGAATGTGATGAAAGCTGAAATAAATCATTCTCTCTACTATTATTCTCACATTTCACATTCTTAACATAAAATGGTGATCCTAACTGACCTAAAACAGAGCATTTTTACTCGGATTAAATGTCAGGAATTGTGAAAAACTGAGTTTAAATGTATTTGGCTAAGGTGTTTGTAAACTTCCGACTTCAACTGTAAGAGCATGTGATACCAAGGAGACTACTAAGTTTTCATAATGTTTAATTATTTATTTAAAGGGAAGACACATTGAAACCTAAGTCTCATTTCCAAATATGCCCTGCATAATACAATATACACATACTTAAACATATACACACTAAAATACAAAACCACAGTCATGGGACATAAAACATCACCCAGAAAAACAGTTATATTCCTCCACAAAATAGTCGTCAATCAAGACTTTAAATAGGCCGAACAGCACCAGAGCAAGATGAAATGTATTTGGAATTAAAACTAAAATCAGATTTATCTAGCTGGGTGGAGACCCTGGGAACCTCAAGAGTTAACCAATCCTGTGAACTGGTTAGGAACCTCAAGAGTTAACCAGTCCTGTGAACTGGTTACGGAGATGCCTCTCCTCACATCCCGATAGATATTATACTGTGTAGGAACTGTCCGTGAGAGGTTAACAATTACTAGGGCACGATAGATACTCTCAAATTGAGTTCACCCATTCCCCTGCTGAAACTGTGTGGTGAAACCTTCAAGATAAACAGCCTATGCTTCACTGTGAACTGAGCTATAGCACAATCTATCCAGAATACACAGATATACACATACACTGTCCGACAGTGGTAGCGTCACACACTCTGTGTCCACAATCATATACCGTGAACAGTGTGTAGCTGCCTGTCACTCAACAGATGACCTATCAAGTGTCCTGTGAACTGGTTAGGAACCTCTAGTTAACCACATCCTGTGAACTGGTTAGGGAACCTCTAGTTAACCAATCCTTGTGAACTGGTTTAGGACCTCAACGAGTTAACCAATCCTTTGAACTGGTTAGGAACCTCAAAGTTAACCAATCCTGTGAACTGGTTAGAACTCTAGAGTTAACCAATCCTGTGAACTGGTTAGGAACTCTAGTTACCAATCTCTGTGAACAGGTTAGGAACCTCTAGTTAACCAAGTCCTGGTGAACAGGTTAGGAACCCTCAACAGTTAACCAATCCTGTGAACTGGTTAGGAACCTCTAGTTAACCAATCCTGTGAACTGGTTAGGAACCTCACAGTTAACCAATCCTGTAACTGGTTAGGAAACCTCAGAGTTAACCAATCCTGTGAACTGGTTAGGAACCTCTAAGCTAGTTAACCAATCCTGTGAACTGGTTAGGAACCTCTAGTTAACCAATCCTGTGAACTGGTTAGGAACCTCAGAGTTAACCAATCCTGTGAACTGCGTTAGGAACCTCTAGTTAACCAATCCTGTGAACTGGTTAGGAACCTCATGAGTTAACCAATCCTGTGAACTGGTTAGGACCTCTAGTTAACCAATCCTGTGAACTGGTTAGGAACCTCAACAGTTAACCAATCCTTGTGAACTGGTTAGGAACCTCAGAGTTAACCAATCCTGTGAACTGGTAGGAACCTCAGAGTTAACCAATCCTGTGAACTGGTTTAGGGACTCAACAGTTAACCAATCCTGTGAACGGGTTAGGATCCCCAAGAGTTAACCAATCCTGTGAACTGGTTAGGAACCTCAAGAGTTAACCAATCCTTGAACTGGTAGGAACCTCAAGAGTTAACCAATCCTGTGAACTGGTTAGGAACCTCACAGTTAACCAATCCTTGAACGGTTAGGATCCCCAAGAGTTAACCAATCCTGTGAACTGGTTAGGAACCTCAAGAGTTAACCAATCCTTGTGAAACTGGTTAGGAACCTCAAGAGTTAACCAATCCTGTGAACTGGTTAGGAACCTCAAGAGTTAACCAATCCTGTGAACTGGTTAGGAACCTCAGTTAACCAATCCTGTGAACTGGTTAGGATCCTCAGTTAACCAATCTGTGAACTGGTTAGAACCTCAAGAGTTAACCAATCCTGTGAACTGGTTATGAACCTCACGAAAGTTAACCAATCCTGTGAACTGGTTAGGATCCTCTAGTTAACCAATCTGTGAACTGGTTAGGGACCTCAGAGTTAACCAATCCTGTGAACTGGTTAGGACCTCCAGTTAACCAATCCTGTGAACTGGTTAGTAACCTCAAGGAGTTAACCATCCTGTGAACTGGTTAGTAACCTCACGAGTTAACCAATCCTGTGAACTGGTTAGGATCCTCTAGGTATCCAATCCTGTGAACCTGGTTTTAGGGACCTCACGAGTTAACCAATCCTGTGAACAGGTTAGGAACCTCTAGTTAACCAATCCTGTGAACGGGTTAGAACAAATCACGTGTCTAGACTTCAACAGCAAAGTTAGATAAGACAGATGTTGATGAAGTAGGGCGTTGTAAACAAAACGGGAGTCATGTAGAGATCTACGGGTCTTTAACGAAGTCCAGACAACCTTTTGATACAGGATGTAGTGATGAGTATTAAAACTGTCACCTGTAACCAAACAAACGGCACTATGGTGGATGACATCTAAAGGTTTAAGAGTAGTAGCGTAACAGTATAACTTTAGACCGTCCCCTCGCCCCGACACGGGCGCGAACCAGGGACCTTCTGCACACATCAACAACAGTCACCCACGAAGCGTCGTTACCCATCGCTCCACAAACGTACCCGCTAACTAGCTAGCCATTTCACATCCGTTACACTAGCAGCTGCTCTTTGATTAATAAAACCACCATAATCAACAACAGATAAAAAGGTTGACAATAATCTGCTTCCTACCGCTTAGAGAACGTTACAATCTGTTTCTGTAGAAAAAGACAACTTTTAAATCTTAGCTTCTTCTTAACCAGCTCATCTATATGTTTAAAAAAAAACAATCCCAATGTCTAAGTATTGATATGCGGGAACACGTTTGATTGGAGAACTAATGAGTGTTAACATGTAGTTCATCTGAAACATTCTTACGAGAGTTTGAAAACAGCATGCTTTTCGTTCTGCCCGTATTTAAGCACACGTTTTAAAAATCAGGGATTCCTGCATAGCTATGAAATGTGACTGTAGTTTTGACACAGTCAGATCAACAGTCAAGGCAACAGCATACATAATAGCTTAATTGTTAATAAAGTCACCATTTTGTTACAATATGATTTCGCCAATTTCTTATATTTGCCATAAATTTTAATTATAAAAAAAATATTTCTTACAAATACATTTAAATGTATGTTGGAATTAATTTCACAAAAAACATTTGTAAATATAAATACATTATAAAATATATTCTAAAATACATTACTTTGAAATGCATTAAATACATTTTCTGATGCATTTAATATACAGTGCTTTCGGAAAGTATTCAGACCCCTTGACTTTGTCCACATTTTGTTACTTTACAGCCTTATTCTAAAATGAATTAAATTGACGCTACAAGCTTGGCACACCTGTATTCGGGGAGTTTCTCACATTCTTCTCTGCATATCCTCTCAAGCTCTGTCAAGTTGGATGGGGAGCGTTGCTGCAGTTATTTTCAGGTCTCTCTCTCTCACCGCTCCGTTCATTTTTCCCTTGATCCTGACTAATCTCCCAGTCCCTGCTGCTGAAAAACATCCCCACAGCATGATGCTGCCACCACTATGCTTCACTGTAGAGATGGTGCCAGGTTTTCTCCAGACTTGACGCTTGGCATTCAGGCCAAAGAGTTCAGTCTTCGTTTCATCAGACCAGAGAATATTGTTTCTCATGGTTTCAGTCTTTAGGTGCCTTTTGGCAAACACCAAGCGGGCTGTCATGTGCCTTTTACTGAGGAGTGGTTTCCTTTTCTACCATAAAGGCCTGATTGGTGGAGTGCTGCAGAGATGGTTGTCCTTCTGGAAGGTTCTCCCATCTCCACAGAGGAACTCTGGAGCTCTGTCAGAGTGACCATCGGGTTCTTGGTCACCTCCCTGACCAAGGCCCTTCTCCCCCGATTGTTCAGTTTGGCCGGGCGGCAGCTCTAGGAAGAGTCTTGGTGGTTCCAAACTTCTTCCATTTATGAATGATGGAGGCCACTGTGTTCTTGGGAACCTTCAATGCTGCAGAAATGTTTTGGTACTCTTCCCCAGATCTGTGCCTCGACACAATCCTGTCTCTGAACTCTACGGACAATTCCTTCGACCTCATGGCTTGGTTTCTGCTCTGACATGCACTGTCAACTGTGGGTCCTTATATAGACAGGTGTGTGCCTTTCCAAATCATGTCCAATCAATTGAATTTACCACAGGTGGACTCCAATCAAGTTGTAGAAACATCTCAAGGATGATCAATGGAAACAGGATGCACCTGAGCTCAATTTCGAGTCTCATATCAAAGGGTCTGAATACTTATGTAAATAAGGTATTTCTGTTTTCTAAATTTAATAAATTATTAAACATAATTAGGTTAGATTCAATTGAGATTTTGTGTCACTGGAATACACACACACAATACCCCATAATGTCAAAGTGGAATTATGTTTAAAAATATATATTTTTAAATTAATTAAAAATTAAAAGCTGAAATGTATTGAGTTAATAAGTATTCAACCCATTTGTTTATATAAGTTCAGGAGTTAACATTTGCTTAAAAAGTCAAATCAAATTTGATTTGTTACATGCTCCAAATACAACAGGTGTAGTCACCTTACCGTGAAATGATTACTCACAAGCCCTTAACCAACAATGCAGTTCAAGAAAGCGAGTTAAGAAACATTTGATTAATTGTTCAGCAGTCTTATGGCTTGGGGGTAGGTATTAAGGAGCCTTTTGGACCTAGACTTGGCGCTCCGGTATCGCTTGCTGTGTGGTAGCAGAGAACAGTCTATGACTTGGGTGACTGGAGTCTTTGACAATTTTTAGGGCCTTCCTCTGACACCGCCTGGTATAGAGGTCGTGGATGGCAGGAAGCTTGGCCTCAGTGATGTACTGGGCCGTACGCACTACCCTCTGTAGCACCTTACGGTCGGAGGCCGCGCAGTTGCCATACCAGGCGGTGATGCAACCGGTCGGGATGCTCTCGATGGTGCAGCTGTAGAACATTTTGAAGAAATGGTGACCTATACCAAATGTTGGGAAAAGGTGTTGTCGTGCCCTCTTCACGACTGTCTTGGTGTGTTTGGACCATGATAGTTTGTTGGTGATGTGGACACCAAGGAACTTAAAACTCTCAACCCGCTCACCGTAAGCGCAGCCCCGTTCGATGTTAAATGGGGGGGCCTGTTCGTCACATACTAAGTTGCATAGACTCACCGTGTGCAATGATTCAACCACAAAGACCAGGGAGGGTTCGTAGTGCCTCGCAGAGAAGGGCTCCTATTGGTTGATTCACCAATATATTTTGTGAATAAAGGCTCTCCAGGGTTATTATTCATAAATACTTCCCTAACCCAAAATAATATACAAATGGTGCTAAAAAAGGGGAAGAATTCTGTGTATTTACGTAGCATTCTTTCATTGATCCCTAATATTCTGATCCCTTCTCTCCATATATTCTAGTGAGTCTGTCGAGAGAAAAAAAAAAAAAAGGGACGGCTTTAGATAAATGTACTGAAAACCCTACTGAATGAAAACTCCACGAGAAAAATCTGTTGGCTAGCAAAGTGGGAAGTGTTTTCAGCGACTGAATTAAATGTATTCAGACTGAATTATATGTATTCAGACTGAACTAAATGTATTCAGACTGAATTCAATGTATTCAGACTGAATTCAATGTATTCAGACTGAACTAAATGTATTCAGACTGAATTAAATGTATTCAGACTGAATTAAATATATTCAGCACCCGCAAGGGAACCCAGCCTACAAAACCTGTAACACGCCTGCATAAGGTCAGTCTGAATACCGACGACTGAGAAGTGCGTCGGAAAGGCATACATTTCCTACGTCAGAACCGGGCCCTTAGAGCCTTATGACATGCTAGTAATTCTTCTCTGATATCCAAAATCGGGCAATCAAAAGAGAAATTACTTCTACCAATCAAGATACAGCTGTTTTTGTAACCGTATCAATGCGTTTTTTTTGTTCTCACAAACTTAAAAAAAAAAAACTGCCTACTACTACTACAATTGTTGGATCTTAATTTGACCGGCATTGTCACGGCAGGAAAAATAACCATGCAGCAACAAGATTTGTATTGGCCATCACGTTGCCACGGGAAAGTGAATTATATATTTCTTTCTGTCACCATTTTAAAAAATTTAAAAATAAATCTGTTTGTGCTGGCCAAGCCAGTAGGAGTCAAGACTGAGCTAGTCCTGGTTCCAGGTAAGTTCTCTGTCTCCTGGGCACGTACATACAACACGGTCCGTATACTCGGACTTCTCGCATTAAAATTAGGTGACAGACCATGTAGCTATGGACCCTTAGACTTAGCGAGTGATTCAATATCAGACGGGTATAGTTAGTTAGCCAGTTTCGTGACATATTTCAGTGAATTTATGTAAATCACAAAGCATTTTATGCTGCGCAGGAAAATGTTCTGCGTCAACAGGGTGATCAAATTAAGATCCCACCTAGTACTACTCCTCTTCCTCCTCCTAAATCAAATCAATGCTTTTGACACATCCAGCTCCAGAACCAGCCATAGAGCCAGCTGGCTAATCCTCTGAATACAGTACAGTAAACAAAACACAAAAAATCTGAGCAACAACATAACATTAGCTAGCTAGATAAGGTTAGCAAGATGGCTAGCTACACTGACAGCCGTTTTAAACTTCACGTGGAAATTTCGACAGCCAATTCGTAAAAAATGTAGAAGTAGCTTTTGTCATTCTTTAGAGGTGGAACATAAAACGTGCATTTAATCTCTAGGACAGGAAATTACGTTGAAATAGTGACGACAACTTCCTCTGGAGGGGGGACGGGGACAAGTCCTTTAAGCCAACAACATATTTTGCATACAACAGTTCAGTAAGTACCATTTTACACAAGAACCAAATTCCACTATATTCCCTATTTCGTGGGGAGGGGGCAATAAATAGACCAGAGCCAGCTGTTCCCTCTGCTGCGTGAGCACGCCAGACATTATGGAGGACCACACGTGGGAAAAGCATGGTGAGAGAGGAAACACCCGCTTACAGACAGGAACCTCCACCATCATCTACGAAGGTAGGCAGAAACGGCTTCTCCAATAGAAATCCTGGATTACATTTGTAGGTGATGTCATGGTGACATTGGCTAGCTAAGCTCATGCGTAGAAACACCTCATCGGGTCGAAGGGCCGTCTTGCTGTCCATATCGAGGAAGTGTTGCCATTTATTGGTATAAGGGTTAGAATCCAGCCCACTGCCCTTCGACTCCTCCTCTTCCTGTCATCCAGCCCACTGCCCTTCGACTCCTCCTCTTCCTGTCATCCAGCCCACTGCCCTTC
>NW_019944856.1:11810-17138 GCF_002910315.2 Salvelinus sp. IW2-2015 | reverse complement strand
GACTCTTCCTCTTCCTGTCATCCAGCCCCTGCCCTTCGACTCCTCCTCTTCCTGTCATCCAGCCCACTGCCCTTCACTCCTCCTCTTCCTGTCATCCAGCACCACTGCCATTCACTCCTCCTCTTCCTGTCATCCAGCCCACTGCCCTTCGACTCCTCTCTTCCTGTCATCCAGCCCACTGCCCTTCGACTCCTCCTCTTCCTGTCATCCAGCCCACTGCCATTCGACTCCTCCTCTTCCTGTCATCCAGCCTACTGCCATTCGACTCCTCCCTTCCTGTCATTCAGCCTACTGCCATCGACTCCTCCTCTTCCTGTCATCAGCCCACTTCCATTCGACTCCTCCTCTTCCTGTCATCCAGCCCACTGCCCTTCGACTCCTCCTCTTCCTGTTACCCCCATCTTTCACCCTGTAATATCTCTAAACTAACACAGTACATAATAATAGTACCTGGTTACTACACACAGAAATACAAATCTGTCATTATCATTTGTTTTAATCAACATGAATTGTGATTCACACTGCAATACCTCCCTGTGTGTGAAACAGACGTGTAAAGTTGTTTGGCAAACACATAGCTCAGCCTTTTCCAAACCTCTTGTCTGGACCTCCAGCCTTTTCCAAACCTCTCCTCTGGTACCTCCAGCCGTTATAAACCTCTCCTTCTGGTACCTCCAGCCGTTATAAACCTCCTCTGGACCTCAGCCGTTTAACCTCTCCTCTGGTACCTCCAGCCGTTATAAACCTCTCCTCTGGGACCTCCAGCCGTTATAAACCTCTCCTCTGGTCCTCCAGCCGTTATAAACTCTCCTCTGGGACCTCCAACCGTTATAAACCCTCCTCTGGGACCTCCAACCGTATAAACCTCTCCTCTGGGACCTCCAACCGTTATAAACCTCTCCTCTGGGACCTCCAGCGCTAAAACGCTCTCCTCTGGACCTCCAGACCGCTATTAAACCTCTCTCGGGACCTCCCAGCGTATAACCTCTTCCTCGGTAGCCTCCAGCCGTTATAAACCTCTCCTCTGGGACCTCCAGCCGTTATAAACCTCTCCTCTGGGACCTCCAGCCGTTTATAAACCTCTCCTCTGGTACCTCCAGCCGTTATAAACCCTCCTCTCGGTACCTCCAGCGCGTATTAAACCTCTCCTCTGGTACCTCCAGCCGTTATAACCTCTCCTCTGGGACCTCTCAGCCGTTATAAACCTCTCCTCTGGACCTCAGCCGTTAAAACCTCTCCCCTGGGACCCCCAGCCGTTATTAACCTCTCCTCTGGGACCTCCAGCCGTATAAACCTTCCTCCGGGACCTCCAGCCGTTCTCAAACTTCTCCTCTGGGACCTCCAGCCGTTATAAACCTCTCCTCTGGTACCTCCAGCCGTTATTAAACCCTCCTCCGGGACCTCCAGCCGTTCTCAAACTTCTCCTCTGGGACCTCCAGCCGTTATAAACCTCTCCTCTTGACCTCCAGCCGTATAAACCTCTCCTCTGGGACCCCAGCCGTTATAAACCTCTCCTCTGGGACCTCCAGCCGTTATAAACCTCTCCTCTGGGACCTCCAGCCGTTAAAAACCTCCTCCTCTGGTACCTCCAGCCTTCTCAAACCTCTCCTCTCGGACCTCCAGCCGTTCCAAACCTCTCCTCTAGTATCAGCGTATAAACCTCTCCTCTGGACCCCTCCAGCCGTTCATGTAGTTTCCAGTATGCCACCCAGTATGCCACCCAGTTTGCCATCTAGTATGCCATCCAGTATGCCACCCAGTATGCCACCCAGTATGCCATCCAGTATGCCATCCAGTATGCCATCCAGTATGCCACCCAGTATGCCACCCAGTATGCCATCCAGTATGCCACCCAGTATGCCATCCAGTATGCCACCCAGTATGCCACCCAGTATGCCATCCAGTGTGCCATCATTGACTTGAATTGGGAGGTCCGTTCTATGGATTCTATTTCTATGGCCTGGAGTTTATCCTGCAGGTTACAGAGGGGTCAGGAAAAACTCCTGTACCTACCCTTCAGAAACCCTCTGGGGGACATGGACTGTGAAGACTCTGGCAGATGTCCATTTAGTCTGATTCATAAAAAGACTGAACGGATCCTAGATCAGTAGGAGTGTTGATCGAGGAACAGGTCCCCCGTCCATTTAATCTGATTCATTAAAATCTGAACGGATCCTAGATCAGTAGGAGTGTTGATCGAGGAACAGGTCCCCCGTCCATTTAGTCTGATTCATTAAAGACTGAACTGATCCTAGATCAGAACTCCTACTCTGAAACTCTGAGTTAATGTGAACCTATCTTGAACAAGAGATGCTGAACTGGTTGTGACGTCCCCAGGCTAAATACGTGGGCATACCAAATACCACCCTATTGCCTATAGGGGCTCAGGTCTAAAGTAGTGCACTACATAGGGAATAGGGTGCCATTTGGGATGAAGGTGAAGTTCAATCAAACAGGTTTTAAAAAGCAGCTTTTTGTGGTGGTGACTGGACTAATGGTGTGATATGGCCTAGTGTCCCAATACGCACACTACTTAGTATGCATGGCCAACAATTTGCTTCACACTACCTAGTGCATCAGGATGGGTATTGGGACAGAGAGGTCAGTCATCAGGATGGGTATTGGGACAGAGAGGTCAGTCATCAGGATGGGTATTGGGACAGAGGTCAGTCATCAGGATGGGTATTGGGACAGAGAGGACAGTCATCAGGATGGGTATTGGGACAGAGAGGACAGTCATCAGGATGGGTATTGGGACAGAGAGGTCAGTCATCAGGATGGGTATTGGGACAGAGAGGTCAGTCATCAGGATGGGTATACCAGATACCAGTGTATCTGCAGAGTGTAAACTGTAGAACAAACCGCAATGGTAAAGAAACCCGTCGTAGTACACAATCTACATCCCAAATGGCTCCAATATACCTTTTACAGTGCACTACATTTAACCAAAAGGAGCAGCCTATATAGGGAATAGGGTGCCATTTGGGATGCAGATATTGTATAAAGTACAGAATTTACAGATCATAAATAAACTCTAGTGTTAGAGGGAGGGAGGGAGGGGGTTCAATAAATTAAATGCACGGATTCCAAAAGTTCCGAGAGGAAATTCCGGGGAGGGAGTTCCGGGGAGGGAATTCCGGGGAGGGAATTCCGGGGAGGGAATTCCGGTGAGGGAATTCCGGGGAGGGAGTTCCGGGGAGGGAATTCCGGGGAGGGAATTCCGGGGAGGGAATTCCGNTACATTAAAGATCTGAACTCCTTCCATTTAGCTCCTCCCATCTTGGTAGGCCTGAAATAAACACGGGATGTGTCACAAATGGCACCCTATTCCCTTTATAGTGCACTACTTTATACCAGGGTCCATAGGGGTAGTGCACTACTTTAGACCAGGGTATATAGGGGYAGTGCACTACTTTTGACCAGGGTTGGGTAGTGCACTAGTTTAGGCCATGGCCCATAGGGTTAGTGCACTACTGTAGACCAGGGCCCATAGGGTAGTGCACTATATGTGACCAGGGCCCATAGGGTAGTGCACTACATGTGACCAGGGCCCATTGGACACTATATAGGGAATAGGGCTCCATTTGGGATGTCTGCCTGACCCTGGGCTCCATCTGAAACACATATCTATAGCCACACCATGGTTACTGTTGGTGGGAACAAAGCACAAAGAAATCAGAAAATAGGAGAAAAATTCATGAAAAGTAGAAAAGTCTGTATTAAACTACACTTTTCTCAGCCGGCTGCCAGTGTGTGTGTAAGAGTGTGTGTGTGTAAGAATGTGTAACAGTGTGTATATGTGTGTGTATGTGTGTGTGTGTATATATATATGTGTGAGTGTTTGTATGTATATGTGTGTGTATATGAGTTTGTGTATATGAGTTTGTGTACACACCAACCCACACCCTTAAGATCCCTCCACAATAACCTATCTCGCTCTCTCTTACCTCCAATAACAGACAGGCTAGTTTACAGCTACCTCCAATAGCAGACAGGCTAGTTCACAGCTGCCTCCAATAGCAGACAGGCTAGTTCACAGCTACCTCCAATAGCAGACAGGCTAGTTCACAGCTACCTCCAATAGCAGACAGGCTAGTTCACAGCTNGAGGGAGTTCCGGGGAGGGAGTTCCGGGGAGGGAGTTCCGGGGAGGGAATTCCGGGGAGGGAATTCCGGTGAGGGAATTCCGGGGAGGGAGTTCTGCAAGGCGATCATCATCCCAGAGTTCTACTACTCCAGCCCCAGGGTGAAGTTGATTCCGTGGACTATTCCGATGATGATGGGTTGCCAGGCAACAAGGTATCTCAGCCAATCCAAGAGCTGTCCGTACAGGACATGTGTTCTCTCCCAGCTGGGGGAGGAGGGGGGGGGTAGGCGTTAAGGAGCGATTGGTACATCCATTTGTGGAATTATAAATTAATTGTATACAATGATTGATTCTTGAAGAATACAACTTATAAACACAGCTCTATTTTGGGATCACCGGAAGAGCAAAAAATGATCCAATATTTAAAAAACTCAAAGCGTAACATTATTTTGCTTCAACACTTCTTGTCTGCTCCAATTACAGACAGGCTGAGACATGGTTTACAAATTATAACCAATCATAATGCTACAAATGTTTCAAATGTAGCTAATTAAACCAATCACATGCCTGGTACACATCCAGTCCCCTTTCCCTCAGAATGGTGCCGCCCTTTTCTGTCAGTTAAATAACGGTGTTAGCTAGCAAGCTAACTAGCAAGAACAGCAACACTGAAACGCGGTATCATTGAAGTTCTTTGACCAAAAAAAAAAAACGACAAAAAAATTATCAACCTTGAAGAAGACGATGATGATGATGAGGACACTGTCGGAGATTCTGCTACCGATCCACCTCCTCAGAAAACAAATCTACATGATTAGAGAGGAGTGGCTTCGCATATTCATGTGGCTAAGGGGAGGGTCGTCTCTCGTTACCATAGCTACAAAGTCATAATTGTGTCATAATTTCTCTTCTAAACCTAACCTTAACTTTAACCATAACCTTATGCCTAACTCTAATCTCATATTAAGACCAGAAAGCACATGTGTGTTTTCATGAATTATTACGATATAGACAATTTTGACTTTGTGGCTGTGGTAACTAGTGACATTCGCTAACGGAGGACCAAAACGAGCAACACAATGTTCTGTGAGTACTGTGGAAAGTGTTGCGTAACAGCAGTAGGAAGACTTATTTTGCCACTGGGTCCAGCAACCTAAAACACCACTGTGTCCAGCAACCTAAAACACCACTGAGTCCAGCAACCTAAAACACCACTGGGTCCAGCAACCTAAAACACCACTG
>NW_019944856.1:0-11023 GCF_002910315.2 Salvelinus sp. IW2-2015 | reverse complement strand
CGTCCACAACCTAAACACACTGGGTCCCTAGCATACCTAAAACACACTGTCCAGCTCTCACCTAAAACTCCACTGTCGAGTCTCAATCCTAACCTACATTGAGATCAGCAACCTATAAGCATGGCTCCAGGACTGAGTAGTTAGATGCTGAATGCCTATAACAGAGCATCCACAATGGTGTCTAGAATCGATCAAACGCTCAACACCAGTACAGCATCAACTAAACAATTACATGACTCACACTGCAAATCGTAAAATACAACCCACCTGGGACTCGCTATGACAAAACTAAAACACACTGTGGTCAGCATCTATAACTACCTATATCTCTGCATAGTCCAGCAAACAGTAATACCTGACTCTACTGAGGAGTCAAACACCTAATTCACTACTCTACTGGGTCCTAGCAATCATAAACACCGCTGGTCAGTACTAAAAACCACGTCAGACCTAAAATCACAAACTGGGTCAGCAACCTAAAACACCACTTCGAGTCCAGCAACATAAACACCACTGGGCTCCAAGCAACCTCAACAATACAGTTTGATCGTCGTTGGTTAAAACAGTTGGTATAACTATGATTGATTAGATCGTAATATTAGTAAACTAACCTACTCGATCCAACAACCACTGACCATCAGATCAAAATTATAGTTTTAAACATGTTTATCAGTATTTCTTTACGCAATTACTACTGACAGCCAGGCAATATACCATTCACAACGGCGAACATGCATAACTCCAGTCATTACAGGCCTGATAGGTCTGATAGACTGTTGATTATAGAGTGATGTCTATATCAGGTGTTCGATTCAAGCACGGCACATCATGAGTGGTTCCTGAGTGGCTCTCGCGCTCCTTGACAAATATTCGAAGAACGAGACCTATCGGATTGCTTCACTCCATCCTCTTCAAGGTCCGATCCTCTTCTGCTGCTCTGACCACGTTAGCGACAGCGTCGTGACTTCTTCACACAATGCACCAGATCCGACGACATCAGATACGCGTGGTAGTGAGAGGCAAGAAATTGAGAGCTTAATAGCACGAAATACACACAAGCCGAACATATACGGTACCACGGTACACTCGAACTAGACTCTATGCGGCACAAGATATATTAGCTCATTTAACTATAGGAAGTGTAATTCTACTCTGGCTCACCAAGTTAATGTGCTATTCCCTTCAGCGAGTGCTAACACATCGCTGTAAGATCCTCAGATTCGCAGGGCTTGTGGGTATTAATTCTAGTATACTTCAATGACAATAAAACAATAAATACCATTATCAGGTTAAGAACTCGGTACCTAACACTCTTATACTTTGTCCTCTTTCTATCCTCCATGTATACGCGGATATAGCAATTATACTAAAAGTACACTATATCTATTTCTCCTTAGGCCACTCATTGCAGTAGTTTGGGCGATTTTGAGTCTATACCACAGGGATTCCATAGCTAATTCGCACTTACAGTTAAGTCAGCTCTAGTCAGGTGACTCATATACATCCGTGCGTTTGTGTTGATCGTACTCATCTCTCTATGCATAGTATAGGATACTGTGTCTATTTAGCTTTTCACTGTCTGAGTGGGCTTGTTTTGAGTAAGTGTTTGAACTGTATAAATAAATCTGTTCTCTGTTTTGCTGATTTGTGTCTGTTCTTTCTTGCTCCATTCTGTGATTGGTGATACTTTCTGTTCTGTATTCGCTTCATAACTATTCATACTCTCAGCAGTCATTTTGCTTCCAGCGCTGGCTCCAAATGATTTGTTTATTTTCAAACGCTTTCTACTGTGAATCTCATTTACAATTGCTGTTTCTCGTCTTCGTCTAGACCTGCTTCTTGGGTGATTCGGTCTAAAGCCTATACGTATGTATATATTTCAGGGATTCACTGACTGGGTTAATTTATATTTATGGGACATACGAATATTGGTGCTGTCATGAATTAAGAGAGAGGAAAGAGCTAGGGGAGTTAATAGACAAGGCGAGGGAGCGCCATGTGTAAGAAGAGAGAGAGGGGGACTATAACAGCACGAGAGATCAGGTAAAAAGGAGAAGGAGAGTGGTTGAATTAGGAGAAGAGAGGGCGAAGAGAGAGAAGCTGCGGGAAATATGGAAGGAGATGGATGTCGCGAACGTAGACGAGATGGGAACGCCTATATAGAGCCATGAGTGTGTGACACGTGCAGTGAGATGAGAGTGTTGACTCATGCAGAGAGGTAGGGGAAAGTAGAGAGAGGAGGGATATGAGAGAGAGAGGGGGGAGAGGCGATGACGGGACTGATGCATGCATGCAGGACGTGTCAAGTGTCAGAGTACGTGCATAGGTGAAAGAGAGAGAGGGGTAAGTTAGAGAAGAGGAGGGGAAGATGATGAGTACGGAATGCTCATATGTCGGTAGACGGTAGGAGAGTAGATATGTGATGAGCGGTGACGATGAGATGAGAGGAGACAACGAGGAAAAGACGAAGAGCAGGAGGGTGCAGAGTAGAAGAGAGGAGGGAAAGAGAGAGCAGAGTGAAGAGGTAGTGATGAGAAGGGGAGAGGGGTGATAGAGAGGGAAAGAGAGAGAGAGGCGAGTGTGGATGAAGAGGAGAGAGGAGTAGTAATGGAGATTATGAGGTTGGCGTGAAGCGCAGGAAGCAGGTAGGGGAAAGGGATGAAGATGAGGTGGAAGTAGTGGAGAAGGAGGGGTAGAAGAAGGGAGGAGAGGTAAGTAATTAATATTAGAGTATAGGAGAGGTGAGGAGTGAAGAGAGGGACAGTACTGGTCGACGAAGGAGGGGGGAGATGAGAGATGTCGGTTGAGAAGAGTATATAGAGAGTGAGGGTTATAGAGAGTGAGCAGGAGAGGCGCGGATAGAGCACGAGACGTGGGAGAAGGAGACGAGAGAGACGGGAAAGAATCAGAACGCAAGAGAGAGCAGTGAAGAGGAGAGACAAGAGCATGGGCGAAAGAGATAGAAGAGAGGAGTGTACGAGAGAGTGAGGTAGGGAATAGGGTGAACGAGAGGAGGTGAGGAAGAGTAGGAGCAGAGAGAGGACAGAAGGCTGACCGAAAGTGAATGCTCAGCTGGTGGAAAACCGCAGCAAGAGAAGCAGGAGGAGAGAGCAGACGAAGAGGCGAGACGAATAACGGAGTGACACTACGAGAGCATGCGAGAGGAGAGGAGGAAGCTAGAGCAGCGCAGAGACGCAACGCGATGAGCAGAGGAGCTGACGACGATTATGGGAGAAGACGCAACACGTAGCAGGAGCATAAAGAGACATGACACGCATGAATTATGGGAAAGTGTTCGAGCAGGGCGGAGAAGGCAGCAACGATAGTAGAGAGCTGGATTAAGTAAGACGGAGTAGCATAATGAACGATAATGTGTGATTGGTGCAGAATGGGAACTGGGCCAGAGAGAGGGAGAGAGAGGGAGGGAGAGGAAGTAGGGGAGACATAGGGTATCTTAGCGCGATACACGCGGCGACGTAAGGCACAGAGTTGACGGGACGGAATCGACATGCGAGGCTATAGGAGTAATGTCCTACAAGTCCAACTTAGATCAACTTACGTACATGAGATTAGGATATTTGGTGAGTATGTAAGTGACGGAGGATGTGACCGACGAGAGCACAGACAGACAGCATGAGAAGGGTAGGAGATTGAGTGAGACGCAGAGATGGGGGACATAATGTGCTCTTAGACTGAGTGAAGTGGCGTTGTTAATCGTCTCTCACAGCGTGTTTCTGATAGACGTGCTCAAGCATTCCAGAGAAATGTAAGCGAAGTAACTGAGGCTCTGGAGTTGTCAGGGAAAAAAATAACTGATAATGAGTACAGATATCATTGTTTAGGAATGTAAGCTCGTAGGAAAGATCTCAAGTTGGGAGTCGAAAATAATATAAACTCAAGTAAAGATAAAAAGTACAGAAATGAGACAAAAAAGAAATTACAGTAGTATGACTTGCAAGTCATTGTTATTGCACTGTAAAGGACTTATACAGACCACTCAGACACTAACCAAATCATTGAAAGAAAGACGAAAAAACTTATTATCTGCACCACATTCTGGGACGTAAACAGATTTGAGAAAATAACTGAGCAAAGCAGGGTACTACTTCACGGAGGGCAAGTTACCTAAATTTCGATTATGATGATGCCATGAACGAAGGCAGAGTGATCTAAAGCTAGTGAACATGAATAATCCTCGAACAGTATTCGAGTGTACTGGTTAAGAAAAGAAGGAAAGGTCTTATATGTTAGGAGTAATGGTAAGCATGAGCAGATGAGCCTTGATATGTTGAGAATATGGCAAGCGCAGGAGGTGAACGAGCAAGAGCGAACTTGCGCTCTCAAGAGGCAAGGAAGGCAGGGACACCTGATTTTGACACAAATGAGCACGACTTATGAAAACATGAGTCGGTGGGAAGAACGACGGGCTGCAAATTTAGCTATTTAGCCTCCATGCAAACTAGTATGACTCAATGATTATTAGAGAGAGGGCACTCGATATTGCACACAGGCATTCTACAGTATGCACAGAACACCTGCAAAGCAAAGAAGTACTTGGTAGAAGAAACACAAGATGTTATGGAGTGAAGACTTCCATTGATTACTACTGGGATAGAAACTTACTTACCAGCGAGTGCGTGCATCACAGCGCAAAGATTTATGTTGTGACCTGTTAGCCGTGAAGGAAACGAAAAGATACAGCGGTAACGCAGATAGAAGAACCAAGAGACCATTTGGTGAACATCGCCCTAAATTGTATTGGAGCAATGTTGAGGAGTAAGAGCTCTTATTATTTCTTCTTTTATAAATTCGATACAGAGCACAGGAGCGGGATAACCAATAAAAACAGTATAGATGAGTAGTCGATAACGACTTACGGTAATAATAGGAAGATATCTAAATCGAAGCAGATAAGTGAAATGTTTTATGTGATTTTGAAAACTTTTAACTGTACAGTCGTCCATGATCTCCGGATTTGAGGCGACGTAGCAGCGGATCGAAATATGACAGCGCTCAGGATCGCTCCTAGACGGTGTTTCTGACATCTCTATGCTTCTTTGTCAGTTACGAGTTAAAAACACGCGTTTTGAAGTTCAGCAACCTAAAACACCACTGGGTCCAGCAACCTAAAACACCACTGAGTCCAGCAACCTAAAACACCACTGGGTCCAGCAACCTAAAACACCACTCGTTTTAACATGGTTAAAACTATAATTATTATTAATTATTATAAACAACCACTGACCAACAACCACTGACCATCAGATCAAAATTATAGTTTTAAACATGTTTTACAGTATTTCTTTACAATTATACTGAACAAAAATATAAACGCAACATGCAACAATTTCAAAGGCCGATTAAGAATAAGTGTAAGATGTGCTCTCAGATTCAGCCAATCCCTGTGTTCTGTGGCTCTCGCCTCTGCCAATGAAAGGATACGGATTGTTCATCATCCTCTTCAAGTCGACCTTCTCGTTGCAGTACGGACACGTCTGCTTCTTACCCACAATGCACCAGCCACGGATACAGAACTCGTGGAATCTGGAGGCAGAGTTGGCGTTAAAGAATCCACAACGACCATATAGTACCGCAACAACTAGAGCCAGCGGAAAATAATTAGCATTTCACATAGGAAATCATGGGACAGTTAGCCGCCGTGCTAACACTCGCTGAACATCCTCAGTTGCAGGGTTGGGATCAATTCCAGTAAATTCAAGATAAAAAAATAAAATACAGGTTAAGACAACATTATAATTCCATGAGGTTAGAAAATAAACACATTAATTGGACCATCGCAGTTGGGCTAATTCTACAGGATTAGTATTGAATACGTGACCAGCAGTCAGGGACTCAATAACGTGGTTGTAGATATTTAGAAAAACATTTCAATTACTTTTAGCTATGGGTTTTCTGAGAAGTTAACAAAAAAATCTCTTTGATTGTGTTTATTTTCCATTTTGATGGTGAACTTTCTGTAGTGCTAACATTCAATACCAGTCATTTTTGCTCCAGCGCTGGTCCAATGAATTTGTTTATTTTCAAACGCTTCTGCATGGAATTATTATGTTGCCCTAACCTTTGTTATCTTCAACCTAGAGTAAATTCAGGAAGTAAACTGACGTTAAATTTTTATGGGAATCGATTTGGTGCAGTATTTAAGGGAAGAGTAGGGGACTATATAGGGAAAAGGGAGCCATTTAGAGAGAGGAGGGGAAGTAGAGAGAGGAGGGGAANCTGTGCTGGGCTTGGACACTGATGAGCTTTGCTTTGAGCAGACAGAGGTTGGGGAGTTTAGCTCTATCTCTGTCAGGGAGAACAAATCAAACCTGTCTTTGTGTTTTCTAACCTTCCTCTCCTCTCCTCTCCTCTCCTCTCTCCCCTCCTCCCCACTCCTCTCCTCCCCTCTCCTCCCCTCTTTGAAGCCCAGTGTCCTGGAGAGATATCAGTGCAGAATATTAAATAAGCAGAACACCATCACTCATTAAAAGAGGAAACATTTGATTTAACAAATCCCCTTTTGTATACTGCAGCTAACCAATCAGCCCCACTCAGAACAGCTTTCTCCATAGTCTTTAGACAGAGACAGAACAGAGAGAATGGGAGAGAGAGAGGTGAGAGAGACAGAAATGGAGAAAGGGAATGGGAGAGAGACAGAGAGAGAGGGAGAGATAGAAGTAGAGAGAGGAGGTGAGMGAGAGAGAAAGAATTTAGAACCAAGGACTGATCACCCCAATCCACAAAAGTGAAGACAGATTTGACCCCAATAACTACCGTGGGATATGTGTCAACAGCAACCTTGGCAAAATCCTCTGCATTATCATTAACAATAGACTTGTACATTTCCTCAGTGAAAACAATGTACTGAGCAAATGTCAAATCACCCTTCACACCCTAATTGACAAACAAACAAACCAAAACAAAGGCAAAGTCTTCTCATGCTTTGTTGATTTCAAAAAACGTTTGACTCAATTTGGCCTGAGGGTCTGATATACAAAGTGATGGAAAGTGGTGTTTGGGGAAAAACATAAGACTTTATAAAATCCAGGTGCATCAAAGCAGGGTCCGAGCGACTGAAAAACAGCTTCAATCTCAAGGCCATCAGACTGTTAAACAACCACCACTAACATTGAGTGGCTGCTGCCAACATACAGACTCAAATCTCTGGCCACTTTAATAAATTGACTTAAAAAATGTAGCACTAGTCACTTTAAATAACGGCACTTTAATAATGTTTACATACCCTACATTACTCATCTCATATGTATATACAGTACTCTATACCATCTACTGCATCTTGCCTATGCCATTCGGTTAATCACACTGTGGACATTTCCTGCAAAGCCAATGAATGGGACCATATTTTGACTATATTGTTAACTCTGCTCCCTTGCAGACAGACAAGACATTCAGCTGGGGGGGGGGGTTACAATAGGTATTCAGAAAAAGTTATGATACAAGCGATTTGATCAGTGTCTCGGGAACATAATTCCTCTTAATATCGTTCAAGCTGTTCATGTACGGAGATGCTGCATGACTAAGATAAGAGGAAGTCTCTCTGTGAAGACAGGCAGATATAGCATCTCCACTAGCTCACAGTCTCACTTCAGTTTAGTCAAGTCTCTCTGTGAAGACAGGCAGATATNCAGTCTCACTTCAGTTTAGTCAAGTCTCTCTGTGAAGACAGGCAGATATAGCATCTCCACTAGCTCAGTCTCACTTCAGTTTAGTCAAGTTTTATTAAGACTGTTGAAAGAAGGTCTAGAAAATAAAATTGTCCAACAATATAAAACTTTTACATTCACAATAAATAATAAACCTCACAGAATGGAAACAGGACACAGAGAACAGATTCCGTTTAAGTAGAGCAAGATCCAATATTGGATTGCATTTATTACCCCTGGTTTGATTTCCGCATGTCTAATGGGTTTAATTAAGATGACAGGGAGGGATTAGCTAACTGGCAGATGACAACCGTCCTTCACAATAGCCACAAACAGGTGCTCTACCCTATAGTAGGGCTGGGCGATACAGCACATTCATTCCAATCTTTTGCATGGATGTTTTTGTGTGATATTCCAAATGCCTGTATTTTGTTGTTTTTATGAGCGTTTGTGTCCTCTTGTTGTCTTTTTGGTCTCGTATCCTTCGCTCCATCTGTGCTGTGTCCCATTTACACCAGAGATCTGTATATAGTGACAAGATGCTCATGTCTCCACGCTAACAATGGGAGTCGTTGTCCTAAAGGTGGGAAGGCAGGAGAAAAGCGTAGGTCCACAATAACCCCATAGAGACACATTGTGCTTATTTTGGGCAGATGTTCGGCGAGAGTGAAACCTCTCACTTCGCCTTTTCCTCCTGAACCCCTCCCCCTACACCTCACAACAACAAAGATGAGAGATCTCTTCTTCCTCTCTGACAAACGCTTTCAACTCGCGGTTTGTATTTGAGCTTTGGTCCAACAGAATGGGTCATATGGACACACAAACACATTATTTTCCTGTGTACACGAGGAGAAGTTAAACAGGCTACGTTTGGAAAGGTTGTGTTTCAACTCTTCACATGTTGAGCAGAAACTCCCAGAACGGATGTACCAATGAATATTCATTCTGGATAATGAATACTCCGTTTGTCGCGCACGCATTAGGGTACCACGTATCGCTAGCAGCATTTTAGTCAAATCAAGATTATTATACTAGCTGTTTGGATGACTGTGTTTTATAAAATATGCAATAAACATAAAACAATTATATAATGATTTGGCAACTCGTTCTCATTCTGAGAAATAACGGAGGCCACTTGATTTCAACATCTGAACAAACTGGACAGGCTAACTGGACAGGCTAAGTGGACAGGCTAGCACGCTGTTCAAACAGCTGGAGACGGACAGAAGATTGCGTTTATAACAATTCAACGGTTTTGCCTTGTTAGMTAAATTCAGACCATGTGAAATTATACCCAGATCCAAGTTGGCTAAACTTGAAATATAAATATTAGCTACTCACTACCACTACCTTATAGTAGCCTGGAACACAGTCTACCACTACCTTATAGTAGCCTGGAACACAGTCNAGAGAGAGAGGAGGGGAAAGAGAGAGGAGGGGAAAGAGAGAGGAGGGGAAGTTTGCAATTGCATAGACAGGCAAATCTAGCTCAGTTATACAAGCATGGCTAGTAGCTACCGAATGTCATTTTCGGTGAGTGTGGACATTTACAAGCGAACCTGAACGAGAGAATGAACAAAGTTGCGAGGCAGGCTTTTCCGAAGGAAGAGCAGCATGTGTACACGGAGCAGATGGGAGAACGGAGGAGAAACAAACGCTAGCAGGAAGCCCAGGGAAAACATGGCAGCTGTACGGATAACTCATCCAGAGATCTGTGACTTCTGGCAGAAAGCCATTAGAAGATATCTGAGGGCAAACATTTAGTAGTGGATTACATTTAGTATTGAATTACATTTAGTAGTGGATTACATTTAGTAGTGGATTACATTTAGTAGTGAATTACATACAAGTGTAACTTCATCACCTCATGTGTGACGTACAACAGAGACTCTCCAATAGATACAGAACACTGTGGATTCACCTGCTCCCGCTTTCTAGCGTTGCGCTATTTACAAAACTAACACGTGACTGGCTCAACTGTTCTGGGGAACTATCATAATAAAAAAATAATGTGACAGGTGAAATGAAGAACGCAATATGCTTTATCTCCTAAGGTATTATACAAAAAAAGTAGCTACAAAAGTAGCTATAAAATATTTAAAAGTATTGAAAATCTTAAAATAATTAGTTTCAACTGTATTGACAGTATTGAAAAACCATCCCGTGGCTTTTTCCAAATCCCCCAGTATACGGTATATATGGTATACTGCCCAAGCCTAGTGGATAGGATACATGTGGTTACAGGACAGTTGGTAGGTATCTTCTATGATCCCCTCCTCATCCACGTCTACTAGGATCTTCTGGCCACAGACAGCACAGATATCATCTGTCAGGCTCCTGGACGGCATTCCTCCCATGTTATAGTACTGCAACAACAACAACAACAACATGTTATAGTACTGCAACAACAACAACATGTTATAGTACTGCAACAACAACATGTTATAGTACTGCAACAACAACATGTTATAGTACTGCAACAACAACAACNCTTATAGTAGCCTGGAACACAGTCTACCACTACCTTATAGTAGCCTGGAACACAGTCTACCACTACCTTATAGTAGCCTGGAACACAGTCCACCAAAAGAGGACTTCCAAGTTAATGGCAGGCCAATTATATAATCCTTACAATCCTTTCAATAATATTCCAGGCATCATTTCGATTGCTGAATGAGGCCTGACTGGGGGTAGTTTGTTGTGTGTGTGTTTGGGCAGGCAGAGACGTCAGAGTCCGAACTCAACATGTTGTAGATCACTTGTGCTTCAAAGACAGCAGGCATTCATGAGGAGAGCCCTTTAACCCTGGGGTGAAAGCCTGGATTCTGGTCTTTGCATGTCAAAAAGCTGTGACCACAGGGGGAACAAAAGGTTTGAAGGGAGATTTTCTTCCGCCAACAGGACGTTGTAGTGATTCATCAAGGAACCATTTGGGTAGTGCCCAAGAATCCCAGCATGTGGCTCTAGACGTGACTTAAACATACAGTGTGTCACCTTATCCTTACAACATTCAATAACGGAGGGCTCACACTTCAATGTGTATCGCTGAACGTCATTTCCTATTGACACGATATCTGCAGAGTTTAACATTAATGCAGTCTCTGCTAATGCGGGAACATTGTCTTTACATTTCAATCAAGCTGCAAGGGGTCACGTTACAGTTCAGAAATCTGGATTTTCAAAACACAGACCATTACAAATCTGTTTTAAAACATTTCACCTGCGTTTTACATTGAAAGTAAACTGTGTGTTTTTGCTTCAGTAGAGTGACCAGGGGTGAAGCTAGACGTGACTAGGGGTGAGTGACCAGGGGTGAAGCTAGACGTGACTAGGGGTGAGTGACCAGGGGTGAAGCTAGA
>NW_019944855.1:61800-68722 GCF_002910315.2 Salvelinus sp. IW2-2015 | reverse complement strand
GACACATCCACTGTTCTACAGGTTCACATCCCACCTGGACACATCCACTGTCTACAGTTCACATCCCACCTGGACACAATCCACTGGTCTACAGGTTCACATCCCACCTGGACACATCCACTGTCTACAGTTCACATCCCACCTGGACAATCCACTGGTCTACAGGTTCACATTCCACCTGGACACATCCACTGTTCTACAGGTTCACATCCCACCTGTGACACATCCACTGTTTTACAGGTTCACATCCCACCTGGACACATCCACTGGTCTTACAGGGTCACATCCCACCTGGACACATCCACTGTTCTACAGGTTCACATCCCACCTGGACACATCCACTGGTCTACAGGTTCACATCCCACCTGGACACATCCACTGTTCTACAGGTTCACATCCCACCTGGACACATCCACTGGTCTTACAGGTTCACATCCCACCTGGACACATCCACTGGTCTACAGGTTCACATCCCACCTGGACACATCCACTGGTCTACAGGTTCACATCCCACCTGGACACATCCACTGGTCTACAGGTTCACACCCACCTGACACATCCACTGTTTTACAGGTTCACATCCCACCTGGACACATCCACTGGTCTACAGGTTCACATCCCACCTGGACATATCCACTGTTCTACAGGTCACATCCCACCTGGACACACCACTGGTCTACAGGTTCACATCCCACCTGGACACATCCACTTTTTACAGGTTCACATCCCACCTGGACATATCCACTTTCTACAGGTTCACATCCCACCTGGACATATCCATTGGTCTACAGGTTCACATCCCACCTGGACATATCCACTGTTCTACAGGTTCACATCCCACCTGGACACATCCACTGTTCTACAGGTTCACATCCCACCTGGACACATCCACTGTTCTACAGGTTCACATCCCACCTGGACACATCCACTGTTCTACAGGTTCACATCCCACCTGGACACATCCACTGGTCTACAGGTTCACATCCCACCTGGACACATCCACTGGTCTACAGTTCACATCCCACCTGGACACATCCACTGTTCTACAGGTTCACATCCCACCTGGACACATCCACTTGGTCTACAGGTTCACATCCCACCTGGACACATCCACTGGTCTACAGGTTCACATCCCACCTGGACACATCCACTGTTCTACAGGTTCACATCCCACCTGGACACATCCACTGGTCTACAGGTTCCACATCCCACCTGGACACATCCACTGGTCTACAGGTTCACATCCCACCTGGACACATCCACTGGTCTACAGGTTCACATCCCACCTGGACACATCCACTGTCTACAGGTTCACATCCCACCTGGACACATCCACTGTTTACAGGTTCACATCCCACCTGGACACATCCACGTTTACAGGTTCATCCCACCTGGACACATCCACTGTCTACAGGTTCACATCCCACCTGGACACATCCACTGTTCTACAGGTTCACATCCCACCTGGACACATCCACTGTTCTACAGGTTCACATCCCACCTGGACACATCCACGTTCTACAGGTTCACATCCCACCTGGACACATCCACTGGTCTACAGGTTCACATCCCACCTGGACACATCCACTGGTCTACAGGTTCACATCCCACCTGGACACATCCACTGGTCTACAGGTTCACATCCACCTGGACACATCCACTGTTACACGTTTCACATCCCACCTGGACACATCCACTTTCTACAGGTTCACATCCCACCTGGACACATCCACTGGTTCTACAGGTTCACATCCACCTGGACACATCACTGTTCTACAGGTTCACATCCCACTGGACACATCCACTGTCTACAGGTTACATCCACCTGCACATCCACTGGTCTACAGGTTCACATCCACCTGGCACATCCACTGTACAGGTCACATCCCACCTGGACAGTCCACTGGTCACAGGTTCACATCCACCTGGTACATACTCCAGATTGGCACAGAGGTCTAACGGCACGCATCTCAGTGCAAGAGGCGTCGCTACAGTACCTGGTTCGATTCCAGGCTGTATCACATCCGGCCGTGATTGGGAGTCCCATAGGGCGGTGCACCATTGGCCCAGTGTCGCCCGGGTTGGGCCGTCATTGTAAATAACTATTTGTTCTTAACTGACTCGTCTAGTAAATAAAGGTTACATACATGCACACCGCATGCAACAAGCCTCCTGCTGTACCTACCTCATCTTCTTGCTCACTTGCATATCTGGCTTTCGGTATTCCAGTCTGTGCCAATGGAAATCTTGGTAATCTCTTTGACAAACAGTGGCACTGCGATACCCACACATCACTGTACGATACTGTGTGTGTCCAATAGATATCCAGGTGGGATGTGAACCTGTAGAACAGTGGATGTGTCCAGGTGGGATGTGAACCTGTAGAACAGTGGATGTGTCCAGGTGGGATGTGAACCTGTATTTGTTATGTATCCCCATTAGCTGCTGCCAAGGTACAACAGTAGCTAAGATGGGGAGAAGTATGTCAAATCAAATCAAATCTTATTGGTCACATACACATGGTTAGCAGATGTTAATGTGAGTGTAGCGAAATGCTTGTGCTTCTAGTTCCGTCCGTGCAGTAATATCTAACGAGTAATCTAACAAATTCACAACAACTTCCTTATACACACAAATGTAAAGGGGTGAATGAGAATATGTACATACATAGCCATGCGATAGCCATGCGGTATAGGCAAGATGCAGTAGATGGTATAGAGTGCAGTATATACATATGAGATGAGTAATGTAGGGTATGTAAACATTATATGAAGTGGCTTTGTTTAAAGTGACTAGTGATACATTTATTACATCCAATTTTTTATTATTAAAGTGGCTAGAGAATTGAGTCAGTATGTTGGCAGCAGCCACTCAATGTTAGTGATGGCTGTTTAACAGTCTGATGGCCTTGAGATGGAAGCTGTTTTTCAGTCTCTCAGTCCCTGCTTTGATGCACCTGTACTGACCTCGCCTTCTGGATGATAGCGGGGTGAACAGGCAGTGGCTCAGATGGTTGTTGTCCTTGATGATCTTTTTGGCCTTCCTGTGACATCGGGTGGTGTAGGTGTCCTGGAGGGCAGGTAGTTTGCCCCCGGTGATGAGTTGTGCAGACCTCACTACCCTCTGGAGAGCCTTACGGTTGTGGGCAGAGCAGTTGCCGTACCAGGCGGTGATACAGCCCGACAGGATGCTCTCGATTGTGCATCTGTAAAAGTTGGTGAGGGTTTTAGGTGACGAGCCGAATTTCATCAGCCTCCTTCAGCCTTCTTCACCACACTGTCTGTGTGGGTGGACCATTTCAGGTCGTCCGTGATGTGTACGCCGAGGAACTTAAAACTTTCCACCTTCTCCACTACTGTCCCGTTGATGTGGATAGAGGGGGTGATCCCTCTGCTGTTTCCTGAAGTCCACGATCATCTCCTTTGATTTGTTGACGTTGAGTGTGAGGATATTTTCCTGACACTACACTCCGAGGGCCCTCACCTCCTCCCTGTAGGCCGTCTCGTCGTTGCTGGTAATCAAGCCTACCACTGTAGTGTCGTCTGTAAACTTGATGATTGAGTTGGAGGAGTGCATGGCCACGCAGTCGTGGGTGAACAGGGATTACAGGGAAGGGCTGAGAACGCACCCTTGTGGGGCCCCAGTGTTGAGGATCAGCAGAGTAGAGATGTTGTTTCCTACCCTCACCACCTGGGGCAGCTCGTCAGGAAGTCCAGGACCCAGTTGCACAGGGCGGGGTCCAGAGCCAGGGGCCTCCTGCTTAATGATGAGTTTGGAGGGTACTATGGTGTTAAATGCTGAGCTGTAGTCAATGAACAGCATTCTTCCATAGGTATTCCTCTTGTMCAGATGRGTTAGGGCWGTGTGCAGTGTGATGGTGATTGTGTTGTCTGTGGATCTATAAGGGTGGTAGGCAAATTGGAGTGGGTCTAGGGTATCAGGTAGGGTGGAGGTGATAAGATCCTTGACTAGTCTCTCAAAGCACTTCATGATGACGGAAGTGAGTGTTAYGGGGCGATAGTTGTTTAGCTCAGTTACCTTAGCTTTCTTGGGGACAGGAACAATGGTGGCCCTCTTGAAGCATGTGGGGACAGCAGACTGGGATAAGGWTTGATTGAATATGTCCGTAAACACACCAGCCAGCTGGTCTGCGCATGCTCTGAGGACGCGGCTTKGGATGCCGTCTGGGCCAGCAGCCTTGCAAGGGTTAACACGTTTAAATGTTTTACTCACGTTGGCCTCGGTGAAGGCTTTGGTAGTGGGCCGTTTCAGTGGCACTGTATTGTCCTCAAAGCGAGCAAAGAAGTTGTTTAATTTGTCTGGGAGCAAGACAACGATGTCTGCGACAGGGCTGGTTTTCTTTTTGTAATCCGTGATTGACTGTAGACCCTGCCACATACGTCTCATGTTTAAGCCGTTGAATTGCGACTCTACTTTGTCTCTATACTGACGCTTAGCTTGTTTGATTGTCTTGCGGAGGGAATAGCTACACTGTTTGTATTCGGTCATTTTTCCGGTCACCTTGCCATGATTAAAAGCAGTGGTTTGCAGTTTCAGTTTTGCGCAAATGCTGGCATCAATCCACGGTTTCTGGTTGGGGAAGGTTTTAATAGTCACCGTGGGTACAACATCACCGATGCACTTGCTAATAAACTCRCTCACCGAGTCAGCGTATACATTAATGTTGTTGTCTGAGGCTATCCAAAACATATCCCAGTCCACGTGATCAAAGCAATCTTGAAGTGTGGAATCCGATTCTTCGGATCAGCGATGAACAGACCTGAGCACAGGCATTTCCTGTTTTAGTTTCTGTCTATAGGCTGGGAGCAACAAAATRGRGCCGTGGTCAGATTTGCCGAAAGGAGGGCGGGGGAGRGCTTTGTATACATCGCGGAAGTTAGAGTAGCAATTATCCAGCATGCTGCCTGTCTATGATAAGGCGCTGCTCTACCTTCTTGACACCACTGTCAACAAGGCAGGTCCTACAGGCTCTAGTTTTGTCGCACCTGGACTATTTCACGCTAACTTTACGGAATTTAAAATGACAACGCTTGTCTTTCATAATTTGGTCAGATATACTTGGATGTGTAGTGTCAGCATTTGTTGCTGGCATGTCATGCCTAAATTTGCTAATCTTGCCAATAATTATTTAAAAAAAGTATTTGGCAATATCAGTTGGCTTTGTGATGAATGAACCATCTGATTCAATGAATGATGGAGCTGAGTTTGCCTTTTTTCCCAGAATTTCATTTAAGGTGCTCCAAAGCTTTTTACTATCATTCTTTATATCATKTATCTCTGTTTCATAGTGTAGTTTCTTCTTTTTATTCAGTCACATGATTTCTCAATTTGCAATAAGTTTGCCAATAGACTCTTTTCTCTGTAAACATCAATGATGTCGCTCTTGCTGCTGGTGATTCTCTGATCCACCTCTACGCAGACGACACCATTCTGTATACTTCTGGCCTTTCTTTGGACACTGTGTTAACTAACCTCCAGACGAGCTTCAATGCCATACAACTCTCCTTCCGTGGCCTCCAACTGCTCTTAAATGCAAGTAAAACTAAATGCATGCTCTTCAACCACTATTGGGGCACAGTAACATGTGAATCTATTGGCCTACAGGTAAAGACTGTTGATGAATTCTATTGGGCAAATCCTACAGGTAACAGCTGTGATAATCTATTGGGCCTTACCAGGTAACAGTGTGATTATCTCTTGGGCCTACAGGTACTGTGATATCTAGATTGGCGTCACTAGGTAACAATGTCGATAATTATTGGGCGCTTCAACAGGGTAACATGGTTGATATCTATTGGGCCTACTAGGTAACAGTGATTATCTAGGGAGCTCTATAACAGAGTATAGATGTGGATAACTATTGGGCTGTGACGGTAATCATGTGTATATCTATTGGGCATTAATAGCATGATGTAGCTAGCGTAGGTGGATATTATCTGGCCATACAGGTAGGATGTGATATCATTGGGATTACAGGTGACTTAAGATGTGATGATTCTATTTGGGCTTTAAGGTTATACATGTGATATATGAGAGTATCTCTTGTGGACACGTACGATGGATGTATTGGCTACTAGTACATGTGATATCTATACATGGGCTACAGGTAGGGATGTGATATCTTATTTGGGACTACAAGGTAGGATGTGATATTCTATTGTCGCACCTAGTACGAGTAAAATTGTGGTGCCACGGTAATGGTTCTATTGGGCCTAGGGTAGGATGTGAATCTACTTGTTGAGACTACAGGTAGGATGGTGATATCTTTATTGGGCCTACAGGTAACATGTGATATCTATGGCATACAGGTTAACATGTGATATCTGATTGGGCGCTACAGGTAGGATGTGATATCTATTGGGACTACCAGGTAGGTGTGATATCTCTGGGCTACAGGTAAGCATGTGATATCTATGGGGCCTACCAGGAAATGTGATTTCTATTGGCCTAGGGGTACGGATGTGATATATCTGTGTGGCCTACAGGTAACCTGGTGGGCATTCCCAAGACTATCATCGTGTTCCCTTTACCAGTGTATGTATAGGACATTATGGTTTTAAGTGTGATGCAACCAATATTTTTCCAGTGCATTTACATCACCTGAGAGCCCAACAACTACCACTGTAGTTGATATTTTTTTAATTTTGCTTTGTGACCCAATATGTTTTATTGAACTGAACAGAATACATTTCATTGTGGATATAATATATCTAAAGTAGGATTGAAAGAGATCAAATTACATTTAAAATGTCAATGCAGTCGTTATTATCACAATATCAAATCAAGTAAGTATCTTACTGTTATTGTTTTCAATTAAAATAGTCCAAAAAAACAAAACAAAAATGCTTCTTAGCGAAGAGCATTTTCTCAAGCTTTCTGGAGTGGTCTGACTTGGAGGGGG
>NW_019944855.1:55129-61775 GCF_002910315.2 Salvelinus sp. IW2-2015 | reverse complement strand
GCCTACAATAACATGGATATCGCCTACCAGGAACATTGATATCTATTGGCCTAGGTTAGGATGATATTCTGTGGGCCTACACGGAACCTGTTGCGCATTCCACACGCACTATCATCTGTTCCCTTTACAGTGTACTGTTATAGGACATATGGTTTTAGTGTGATGCAACCAATATTTTCAGTGCATTTCATCACCTGAGAGCCCACACTACCATGTATTGATATTTTTTATTTTTGCTTTGTGACCAATATGTTTTATTGAACTGAACAGAATACCATTTCATTTAGTGGATATAATATATCTAAAGTAGGATTTGAAAGAGATCAAATTACATTTAAAAATGTCAATGCAGTCGTTATTATCACAATATCAAATCAGTAAGTATTCTTACTGTTATTGTTTTCAATTAAATAGTCCAAAAAAACAAAACAAAAATGCTCTTAGCGAAGAGCATTTTCTCAAGCTTTCTGGAGTGGTCTGACTTGGGAGGGGGAACTGAAAATTAGCTGTTATTGGCAGAGAGGTTTGGAACTCTTTCGTATTGGTCTATTAAACTGCCAATTCCAGGCCAATCTTTTCAAACAGCTCTTACACTATAAGGACAAAACAGCTCTTACACTATAAGGACAAAACAGCTCTTACACTATAAGGACAAACAAGCTCCTTACAGTATAATGACAAACAGCGTCTCTACACTATAAGGACAAACAGCTCTTACCACTATAAGGACAAACAGCTCTCTTACACTATAAGACAAACAGCTCTTACACCACTATAATGACAAACAGCTCTTACACTATAAGGAACCAAACAGCTCTTACACACTATTAATTGACAAACACTCATTACACTATAAGGACAAACAGCTCTTAACAAGCTCTTCACACTATAAGACAAACAGCTCTTACACTTATAAGGACAAACAGCTCTTACACTATAAGGCAAACAAGCTCTACAAGCTCTACACTATAAGGACAAACAGCTCTACACTATAAGACAAACAGCTCTTACACTATAAGTGACAAAACCAGCTTCTTACACTATAGGACAAACTACAGCTCTTACACTATAAGGACAAACAGCTCTTACACTATAAGTGAACAAACCGCTCTTACACTATAAGACAAAACAGCTCTTAACACTATAAGGGACAAAACAAGCTCTTACACTATAAGGACAAACAGGCTCTTACACTCTATAAGGACAAACACTCTTACACTATAAGACAAACAGCTCTTACACTATAAGGACAAAACAGCTCTTACACTATAATGACAAACAGCTCTTACACTATAAGGACATTATCATCCTTTTCACAAGTTCACAGTATCATTTCCAACTCCAGTATGGAAATCTAAAACACAGGAAATCCCCATTTTTGACTACACTGGGCCTTTAAGACGTAGGTAGGATAGGGGTTCTTTTAGTATTATAACCCTGGAGTTACTTCCTTAAACATGTTTCATTGATTTGTTGCTTAATAAACAATGCAAGGGAGCTGTGTGGTGTGTGTGTGTTGTGTGTGTGTGTGTGTGTGTGTGTGTGTTGTGTGTGTGTGTGTTGTGTGTGTGTGTGTGTGTGTGTGGTGTGTGTGTGTGTGTTGTGTGTGTGTGTGTGTGTGTGTGTGTGTGTGTGTGTGTTGTATTGGGAGGTTGGATTGTGATAGGGATTTTGCAGCGTGTGACACGGGCTGCTGGTATAGAGTGAAGGGACCCGTCAGCCGGGCTGGGGATGGCTTTCTGAATGAGATTTATTCATGGGATTTGCATGAGAGAGATTTGTGTCAGTCAATTTCAGAGGCATCTGCTATACTTAAAGAATCTGAAGCTACACCACCTCTTTGATCCGGAGAAGATTCATGTCGACTGACAGCTTGTTATTGTTATCACGAAGTAAACAAACGCACATTCATTTCACACAGTTGCGAGTATGTGTGTCTAAGTTTCCCGCATGTACACACACCCACACAGAAAAATAAATTAACATTCTATAGCTGTTTACAACTGACTGTAATTTAACTGAATGTAATTTAACTGAATATAATTTAACTGAATTAATTTAACTGAATGTAATTTAACTGAATATAATGTTTTCAAATCTCTAGAGACAGCAGAGATACTCTGCTCTAGAGATACTCTGAATGATCGGCTATGAAAAGCCAACTGACATTTACTCCTGAGGTGCTGACTTGCTGCACCCTCGACGACTACTGTGATATTATTATTTGACCATGCTGGTCATTTTGAACATTTGAACATCTTGGCCCCATGTTCTGTTATAATCTCCACCCGGCACAGCCAGAAGAGGACTGGCCACCCCTCATAGCCTGGTTCCTCTCTAGGTTTCTTCCTAGGTTCCTGCCTTTCTAGGTCTAGTTTTTCCTAGCCACGGTGCTTCTACACCTGCATTGCTTGCTATTTGGGGTTTTAGGCTGGTTTCTGTACAGCACTTTGTGCATCAGCTGATGTAAGAAGGGCTTTATGAATAAATTTGATTGATTTCTAATGTAAATTAATGTAATGTAACTGAATGTAATTTAACTGAATGTAATCGTTGGAACAACATGTCAGTCAAAACATGTCAGTCATTTTTGGGATTATATATATTTTTAATGAACCTTTATTTAACTAGGCAAGTCAGTTAAGAACAAATTATTATTTACAATGACGGCCTACCCTGGCCAAAACCCGGACGACGCTGGGCCAATTATGCGCCGGCCTATGGGACTCCCAATCACGGCCAGTAGTGATACAGCCTGGAATCGAACCAGTGTGTCTGTAGTGATGCCTCTAGCACTGAGATGCGGTTCCTGTCCTAACTCTGCTACTGCTTTACACTGTCCTAACCTGCTACTCTTACACTGTCCTAACTCTGCTACTGCTTTACACTGGCCTACCTCTGCTACAGCTTTACACTGTCCTAACTTGCTAATCTTTACACTGTCCTAACTCTGCTACAGCTTTACACTGTCTTACTCTGCTACAGCTTTACACTGTCCTAACTCTGCTACAGCTTTACACTGTCTAACTCTGCTACAGCTTTACACTGTCCTAACTCTGCTACTGCTTTACACTGTCTTAACTCTGCTACAGCTTTACACTGTCCTAACTCTGCTACAGCTTTACACTGTCCTAACTCTGCTACAGCTTTACACTGTCCTAACTCTGCTACTGCTTTACACTGTCCTAACTCTGCTACAGCTTTACACTGTCCTAACTTCTGCTACAGCTTTACACTGTCCTAACTCTGCTACTGCTTTACACTGTCCTAACTCTGCTACAGCTTTACACTGTCCTAACTCTGCTACATCTCTACACTGTCCTAACTCTGCTACAGCTTTACACTGTCCTAACTCTGCTACATCTTTACATGTCCTAACTCTGCTACAGCTTTACACTGTCCTAACTCTGCTTTACACTGTCTTAACTCTGCTACATCTTTACACTGTCCTAACTCTGCTTTTACACTGTCCTAACTCTGCTTCTGCTTTTTATTATACTTTTATTTCAACAAGGAACACAGACTGAGACCGAGGGTCTCTTTTACAGCTGGGCCATGCGTATACATGTTTACACATACAGTTTAGGTACAATGATCAAGAAACTAAACAAGACAAAACAAAACGATCACAGATAACACAAAAAAATACAGCAGCAGATTTAATTTACACATAGGTTATTCTACTAACAGCACAAGAACTTGCATTACCCGAAACAGTTACAAGCAATACAAAAATAAAAAAATCCTCCAATAAATATTTAAAATGGGCGACAAGAGTCTCAAGTTTAAGTTTAGTTTGCAGGCTATTCCATAGGCAAGGAGCGTAACAGGAAAAGGAAGCCATACCCATTACTTTGGGCACGTCAGTCATCCGAATTTCCAAACACTGCCCCCGCCCTTAAGAATTAACGACAGATTTGTACCTTGTCAGCTCGGGGATTTGAACTTGCAACCTTTTGGTTACTAGTCCAACGCTCTAACCACCCGGCACCCTGCCACCCCTGTGTGAAGGAGTGAAGGATGCTTTGTTGCGAAATAGGAAGCCGATTCTAGATTTAATTTTGGATTGGAGATGCTTAACGTGAATCTGGAAGGAGAGTTTACAGTCTAACCAGAACCTAGGTATTTGTAGTTGTCCACATATTCTAAGTCAGAACCGTCCAGAGTAGTGATGCTGGACGGGCGGGCAGGTGTGGGCAGCGATCGCTATCACATGTTACCTGTAGGCCCAATAGATATCACATGCAAGATGGTGCCGACAGAGATGGTCGCCTCGCTTCTAGTCCTTAGGAAACTATGCAGTATTTTGTTTTTTTAATGTATTATTTCTTACATTGTTACCCCAGGAAATCTCAAGTCTTATTACATACAGCCGGGAAGAACTATTGGATATAAGAGCGAYGTCAACTTACCAACATTACGACCAGGAATATGTCTTTCCCGAAGAAGATCCTTTGTTCGGACACCACCCAGGACACTGGATCTAATCCCAGAAGCCGACCCAAAACAACGTTGCCGTAGGAGAGGTAGACGGAGCGGCTTCCTGGTCAGACTTCGTAGGCGTGCACATCGCCCATCGGTCCCGAGTATATTACTCGCCAATGTCCAGTCTCTAGACAACATTCTCTGCTTCACGGAAACATGGCTCTCTCGGGATATGTTGTCGGAGTCGGTACAGCCACCGGGTTTCTCCATGTGTCGTGCCAACAGAAACAAACATCTCTCTGGTAGGAAGAAGGGTGGGGGTGTATGCTTCATGATTATCGACTCATGGTGTAATCATAACATACAGGAACTCAAGTCCTTTTGTTCACCTGACCTAGAATTCCTTACAATCAAATGCTGACAACATTATCTCCCAAGAGAATTATCTTAGATTATAGTCACAGCCGTGTATATCCCCCCGCAAGCAGATACCTGGACGAACCTCAAGGAACTTGACTGGACTCTATGTAAACTGGAAACCATATATCCCGAGGCTGCTTTTATTGTAGCTGGGGATTTTAACAAAGCTAATTTGAGAACAAGGCTCCCTAAATTCTATCAGCACATTGACTGTAGCACTCGCGCTGGCAATACACTGGACCACTGCTACTCTAACTTCCGCGATGCATACAAGGCCCTCCCCTGCACTCCCTTTGGGCAAATCCAATCACGACTCCATTTTGCTTCTGTCATCCTATAGGCAGAAACTCAAACAGGATGTACCCGTGACTAGAACCATTCAACGCTGGTCTGACCAATCGGAATCCACGCTTCAAGAATGTTTTGATCACGTGGACTGGGAATTGTTTCCCGGGAAGCCTCAGAGAATAACATTGATTTATACGCTGACTCGGTGAGTGAGTTTATAAGGAACTGCATTGGAGATGTTGTACCCACTGTGACTATTAAAACCTACCCTATGGAAAGATGGYGGCATTTGCGCAAAACTGAAAGCGCGAACCACCACATTCAACCATGGAAAGATGTCTGGGAATATGGCCGAATATAAACAGTGTAGGTATTTTCTCCGCAAGGCAATCAAACAAGTGAAATGTCAGTAAAGGGAAAAAGTGGAGTCGCAATACAATGGCGTAGACACGAGATGTATGTGACAGGGTCTACAGGCAATCACAGACTACAAAAAGAAAACCAGCCACGTCACGGACACCGACGTCTTGCATCCAGACAAACTAAACCCATAATTTGCCCTCTTTGAGGATGTGCCACCGACGCGGCCCGCTACCAAGGACTGTGGGCCTCCCTCTCCTTCTCCGTGGACAAAGTGAGTAAGACATTTAAATGTGTTAACCCTTGCAAGGCTGCTGGCCCAGACGGCATCCTTAGCTGCGTCCTCAGAGCATGCGCAGACCAGCTGGCTGGTGTGTTTACGGACATATTCAATCTCTCCCTATCCCAGTCTGCTGTCCCCACATGCTTCAAGATGGCCACCATTGTTCCTGTACCCAGGAAGGCAAAGATAACTGAACTAAATGACTATCGCCCCGTAGCACTCACTTCTGTCATCATGAAGTGCTTTGAGAGACTAGTCAAGGATCATTTCACCTCCACCCTACCTGCCACCCTAGACCCACTTCAGTTTGCGTACCGCCCCAACAGGTCCACAGACGATGCAATCACCATCACACTGCACGCTGCCCTATCCCATCTGGACAAGAGGACTACCTATGTAAGAATGCTGTTCATTGACTACAGCTCAGCATTCAACACCATCAAGCTGGAGGCCCTAGGTCTCAACCCTGCCCTGTGCAATTGGGTCCTGGACTTTCTTACGAGCCGCCCCCAGGTGGTGAAGGTAGGAAACAACATCTCCACTTCGCTGATCCTCAACACTGGGGCCCCACAAGGGTGCGTGCTCAGCCCCCTCCTGTTCTCCCTGTTCACCCATGACTGCGGGGCCATGCACGCCTCCAACTCAATCATCAGGTTCGCAGACAACACAACAGTAGAGGGCTTGATTCCCAACAATGACGAGACAGCCTACAAGGAGGAGGTGAGGGCACTCGGAGTGTGGTGTCAGGAAAACAACCTCTCACTCAACGTCAACAAAACAAAGGAGATGACTGTGGACTTCAGGAAACAGCAGAGGGAGCAACCCCCTATCCACATCGACGGGACAGTAGTGTAGAAGGCTCGGCGTACA
>NW_019944855.1:44590-54379 GCF_002910315.2 Salvelinus sp. IW2-2015 | reverse complement strand
ATTTGTATTTAATATACCTTTGACTATTGGATGTTCTTATAGGCACTTTAGTATTGCCAGTGTAACAGTATAGCTTCCGTCCCTCTCCTCGCCCCTACCTGGGCTCGAACCAGGAACACATCGACAGCAGCCACCCTCGAAGCATCGTTACCCATCGCTCCACAAAAGCCACGGCCCTTGCAGAGCAAGGGGAACAACTACTCCAAGTCTCAGAGCGAGTGACGTTTGAAACGCTATTAGCGTGCACCCCGCTAACTAGCTAGCCATTTCACATTGGTTACACCAGCCTAATCTCGGGAGTTGATAGGCTTCAAGTCATAAACAGCGCAATGCTTGAAGCACAGGGAAGAGCTGCTGGCAAAACGCACGAAAGTGCTGTATGAATGAATGCTTACAAGCCTGCTGCTGCCTACCACCGCTCAGTCAGACTGCTCTATCAAATATCAAATCATAGACTTAATTATAACATAATAACACACAGAAATACGAGCCTTTGGTCATTAACTTCTTGACACTAGGAGGCAGAATTTTTATGTTTGGAAAAATAACGTTCCCAATGTAAATGGCCTATTTCTCAGGCCCAGATGCTAGAATATGCATGTAATTGACAGATTAGGATAGAAAACACTCTAAAGTTCCCAAAACTGTCAAAATACTGTCTGTGAGTATAACAGAACTGATTTTGCAGGCGAAAACCTGAGGAAATCCAACCCGGAAGTGCCTCTTATTTTGAAAAATCCCCGTTCCATTGCCTGCCTATGCTCCATTTAAAGGGATCTCAACCAGATTCATTTTCCAATGGCTTCAACAGGTTGTGAACAGGCTTTAGACATAGTTTCAAGCTTTTATTCYGAAAAATGAGCGAGATTTGTCAAATCGCGTCAGTGGATAGCCAGATGTTCTTTGATTAGTTATTGCGCGCGAAAGTGGTAGCTCAACATTTTCTTTCTCTATTGTATTGAATATTATTTATTATTATTATTTATGTTAAAAACAACCTGAGGATTGATTATAAAAACGTTTGACATGTTTCTACGAACTTTACGGATACTATGTGGAATTTTCGCCTGCCCTTCATGACCTGCCTGAGCCTGTGGATTTCTGAACATAACGCGCCAAACAAATTGAGTTTTTTTGATATAAAAATATTCTTTATCGAACAAAAGGAACATTTATTGTGTAACTAGGAGTCTCGTGAGTGCAAACATCCGAAGATCATCAAAGGTAAGCGATTAATTTTATTGCTTTTCTGACTTTCGTGACCAATCAACATTGCTGCTAGGTGTTTGTAATGTTTTGTCTAGTGATCGATAAACTCACACAAACGCTTGGATTCCAGAGGCGCCCTTCAGTCCGGAGCTTCCAGAGGCGCCCTTCAGTCCGGAGCTTCTAGAGGCGCCCTTCAGTCCGGAGCCTCTAGAGGCGCCCTTCAGTCCGGAGCTTCCAGAGGCGCCCTTCAGTCCGGAGCCTCTAGAGGCGCCCTTCAGTCCGGAGCTTCCAGAGGCGCCCTTCAGTCCGGAGCCTCTAGAGGCGCCCATCAGTCCGAGCTTCCAGAGGCGCCTTAGTCCGGAGCTCTAGAGGCGCCTCAGTCGGAGGCTTCCAGAGGCGCCATCAGGTCCGGAGCTTCCAGAGGCGCCATCAGTCGGACTTCCAGGGGCCCTTCAGGTCCGGAGTCCCAACGAGAGTCCCCAGCCTTCAGGTCCGGAGCCCCAACGAGAAGTCCTTCAGTCCGGAGCTCGCAACGAGAGTCCCAGTCAAGCCCCCGCTTTTCGAGGGTCCAGTCGGGGGCGCCGCTACGAGTCCCCAGTCGGGGTCGGCGGCGATGGTCCCCCTGCTCTATGAGGCGCCACTAGTGTGCCGAGCCAGAGGTCTACGTCCCTCACACAAGAGGCACACTGCTGGAGAAATGCCCACCAGACCCACCAGACACTCCCTTATGGGTTCAGGTTTTGCGGCCGGAGTCCGCACTTTGGGGGGGCGGGGGGGGGGGGGGGGGGGGGGGGGATACTGTCATGTCCTGATTAGCTCCTTTTTTATGTCTCTATTTTGGTTTGGTCAGGGTGTGATTTGGGTGGGCATTCTATGTTCATTTTCTATGTTTTGTATTTCTTTGTGTTTGGCCTGGTGTGGTTCTCAATCAGAGGCAGCTGTCTATCGTTGTCTCTGATTGAGAACCATACTTAGGTAGCTTTTTCCCAGATGGTTTTTGTGGGTAGTTGTTTTCTGTTTTGTGTCTGCACCAGACAGAACTGTTTCGTGTTGTTCTGTTTTTGTTATTTTGTCTCAGTGTTCAGTTTTAATTAAAAAAGCATGAACACTTACCACGCTGCGCTTTGGTCCACACCTTCTTCAACAGACGATCGTTACATAGCTAAATATGCAGGTTTAAAAATATATACTTCTGTGTATTGATTTTAAGAAAGGCATTGGTGTTTATGGTTAGGTACAGTCGTGCAACGATTGTGCTTTTTTCACAAATGCGCTTTTGTTAAATCATCCCCCTGCGTTGCATCGATTATATGCAATGCAGGACACGCTAGATAAACTAGTAATATCATCAACCATGTGTAGTTAACTAGTGATTATGATTAATTGATTGTTATTTATAAGATAAGTTTAATGCTAGCTAGCAACTTACCTTGGCTTCTTACTGCATTCGCGTAACAGGCGGGCTCCTCGTGGAGTGCAATGAGTGGTTAGAGCATTGGACTAGTTAACCGTAAGGTTGCAAGATTGAATCCCCGAGCTGACAAGGTAAAAATCTGTCGTTCTGCCCCTGAACAAGGCAGTTAACCCACCGTTCCTAGACCATCATTGGAAATAAGGATGTGTTCTTAACTGACTTGCCTAGTTAAATAAAGGTGTAAAAAAATAAACATTAAAACATTAAAAAAAATTGGCTAAATCGGTGTCCAAAAATACCGATTTCCGATTGTTATGAAAACTTGAAATCGGCCCTAATTAATCGGCCATTCCAATGAATCGGTCGACCTCTAGGTTATATCACCGCCTGGTACGGCAACTGCACCACCCTCAACCGCAAAGCTCTCCAGAGTGTGGTGAGGTCTGCACAACGCATCACCGGGGACACACTGCCTGCCCTCCAGGACACCTACACCACCCGATGTCACAGGAAGGCCAAATAGATCATCAAGGACAACATCCACCCGAGCCACTGCCAGTTCACTCCGCTATCATCCAGAAGGCGAGGTCAGTACAGGTGCATCAAAGCTGGGACCGAGAGACTGAAAAACAGCTTCTATCTCAAGGCTATCGGACTGTTAAACAGCCATCACTAACACAAATAGGCTGCTGCCTACATACAGACTCAAATCATTGGCCACTTTAACAAATGGATCACTAGTCACTTTAAATAAGGCCACTTTAAGAATGTTTACATATTTTACATTACTCATCTCATATGTACAGTATATACTGTATTTTATACCATCTATTGCATCTTGCCTATACCGCTCGGCCATCGCTCATCCATATATTTATATGTACATATTCTTATTCCATCCCCTTGCATTGTGTGTATTAGGTAGTTGTTATGAAATTGTTAGATTACTTGTTAGATATTACTGCACTGTCGGAACTAGAAGCACAAGCATTTCGCTACACTCGCATTAACATCTGCTAACCATGTGCATGTGACCAATAAAATTAGATTTTACCTGTTTGACCAATAGATATGATGCCGCCTACCCTTTGAAAAGTGAGTATTTATATACAGGACGTGTGTAGGTGTATCAGTGGAAAAACATCTGTTTGAATGTAGCAGAATATATTTGTACAAAGCGTATCAACGTTTTCCCCACAGCTATTAATCATTCTCTCTTCCCCAAGGGACAATGGTTGCTTCCTTAATAGCACCCTATTCTTTTCATAGTGCCGTACTTTTGACCAGGGTCGATAGGGCTCTGTTCAAAAGTAGTGCACTGTGAAGGGATTAGGTTGCCGTTTGGGATGTACAAGATCTAAACCACCAATTCGCTTTTTATGCAAAATAGTGGAGAAAAAGAAAAAAAAGACAGCGTCACACTTCACCTGAAAAGAAAAAGCCTCTGTTCTATTGTTACCGTTTTCTATTCACAACGACAATGGCTGCCGACAGTAGACAAACCCTTCACTCAACTCAACTACTGACCCTACACTCCATCAGATTTACAACTTAATTAGCCTTTTATTCAACATCTTAAAGCGTGTGTAATAATGTCCTGGAAAAACCTCAAGACATGGGCTACGTCGCAAAGGGCACCCTATTCCCTTTTAAGAGCACTACTTTTCTAAAAACTATATTTGGGAACAGGATACCGTTTGGGACGCAGCGATATCGTCTAGGCAACAAATGTTCAAGGATGTTCTGAGGTAAAACGTTGCATGAGTGGTTGTCGGCCCGACATCTGTATCAGTCTTAGTATCGTTTCCATTGTGTGTGTGTGTGTGTAAGTGTGTGTGTGTGTGTGTGTGTGTGTGTGTTGTGTGTTGTGTTGTGTGGGCGAGATCAGATCTAAAGATAAAATGATGTCCTTACCCTGGAAGTAAAGCAGAGGTATTATATTATACCACCTGCACCCTCCTGGAGAGGCAAAATCCTTATAGCAGACTAGCGGACGGAAATACCATTAACTGTCACACACTTCTCTATAATGGCAGTCTATCCCTTCTGATGGGTGAAGGAACGGCCATCACACACACACACACACACCGCACCGCACGCACGCACGCACGCCACGCACGCACCACGCACGCACGCCACACACACACACACACACACACACACACACACACACACACACACACACACACACACACACCACAGAGACACAGACGCACGCACGCACGCACGCGCACGCACGCACACAGACACACACAGCACACCACAGCACACACACACACACACACACACACAGACACTCACACACGCACACGCACACGCACACACACACCATTCTTGATGGGAGTCCATATAGTTGTCGGAGGCATTAAAGGACATCTATTTGGTAGCACACTTATCACCTTGTCATTTTAATAAGCTTTATTATCAAGTCACCGTATAGTAGTAGTACAGTAAAGGACTTCTGATAACACTTCAGCTTTATCACAAGGAAGGAACACCCAGTAAATCACATGGTATAAAACCAGTAAATCACATGGTTATAAACCCAGTAAAATCACATGGTTATAAACCCAGTAAATCACATGGTTATAAACATAAATCACATGGTTATTAAACTAGTAAATCACATGGACTGTAAACATAAGTAAATCACATGGTTATTAAACCCAGTAAATCACATGGTTATAAACCCAGTAAATTCACATGGTTATAAACCCAGTAAATCACATGGTTAAAACCTATAAAATCACATGGTTATAAACCCAGGAAATCACATGGTTATAAACCAGTAAATCACATGGTTATAAACCTAGTAATCACATGGTTATAAACCAGTAAATCACAGGTTATAAACCCAGTAAATCACATGGTTATAAACCCAGTAAATCACATGGTTATAAACACTAAATCACATGGTTATAAACCCAGTAAATCACATGGTTATAAACCCAGTAAATCACATGGTTATAAACCCAGTAAATCACCATGGTTATAAACCAGAAATCACATGGTTATAAACCTAGTAAATCACATGGTTTAACCTAGTAAATCACATGGTTAAACCCAGTAAATCACATGTTATAAACTAGTAAATCACATGGTATAAACCCAGTAAATCACATGGTTATAAACCCAGTAAATCACATGGTTTATAAACCTAGTAATCACATGGTTATAAACCCAGTAAATCACATGGTTATAAACCCGTAAATCACATGGTATAAACCCAGTAAATCACATGGTATAACCAGTAAATCACATGGTTATAAACCCAGTAAATCACATGGTTATAAACCTAGTAAATCACATGGTTAAACCCAGTAAATCACAGGTTAAAACCTAGTATAATCACATGGTTATAAACCTAGTAAACACATGGTTACCTAAAACCTAGTAAATCACATGGTATAAACCCAGTAAATCACATGGTTATAAACCTAGTAAATCAAAACATGGTTATAAACCTACGTTAAATCACACATGGTTATAAACCTAGTAAATCACATGGTTATAAACCCAGTAAATCACATGGTATAAACCCAGTAAATCACATGGTTATAAACCTAGTAAATCACATGGTTATAAACCTAGTAAATCACATGGTTATAAACCCAGTAAATACATGGTTATAAACCCAGTAAATCACATGGTTATAAACCTATAAATCACATGTTATAAACACCAGTACATACATGGTTATAAACCTAGTAAATCACATGTATAACCACCCAGTAAAATCACATGGTTTATAAACCTAGTAAATCACATGGTTATAAACCTAGTAAAATCACATGGTTATAAACCCAGTAAATCACATGGTTATAAAACCCAGTAAATCACATGATTATAAAACCTATTAAATCACATTGGTTATAAACCAGTAAATCACCATGGTTATAAACCCAGTAATCACATGGGTTATAAAACCCAGTTAATCACATGGTTATAACCTAGTTAATCACATGCTGTTCACTCTCTCTATACTCTATATATGCATCAATAGCTACTGTAAATTGGACAGTGCAGTTAGACCAACACGAATTTAAGCCTTCTGCACATATACGGTAAGACATGTCCATGTCTCGGAAAATTGGTTGTTGTTTACAAGGTCATTCCAGTCACATTAGCGCACGTTAGCATCAACTGTCCTGGTATAGGGACACCGATCCCGTAGAGGTTTTAATGATTACTTATTTTTCTATTTTCAACTTTTTTTTCTTTCTTTTTTTTAACTTCAGTTTACTTAACACCAAGCATTTCACTGTAAGGTCACAATACCTGTTGTATTCGGTTGTAAGGTCACAATACCTGTTGTATTCGGTTGTAAGGTCACAATACCTGTTGTATTCGGTTGTAAGGTCACAATACCTGTTGTATTCGGTGCATTCGAKACAAATACAATTTGATTTGATCTACGGCAACATTCTAACACTCTATTTCCACACGTGAGGAGAATTACATTATTTCAAACTCACATGTGAATCTACAATTCCACATGTGAAAGTGAGATTTTACAGTTGCCGTTTTGTTACATGTGAAACTGCAAATTAGATTTTAACGTGATTGTTTTTCACGTGAACGTGAGATTTTCACATGTGGAGTTTTCTTACATGTGAACCTGTATATCCAACTTTCAAATGTTTAACTTTTTAACATGTGAAACTGCAATTCACGTGAAGGTAAAAACATGTTGTTCTCCGCACGTGAAAATATGGTGTGAAATTTAAGTTCAACAGCTATATAAAATGTGAAACAATGTGAAGAAAAAAAAGAAGTGAAATAACACATTTGGTGTCTTTATTTGTAAAGGACAGCACACACAGACAAGCACATACACAGGTACATGGATACACAGGTACGAGAATGCACAAGTACCTACATCCCTTTCCCTACACAGACGTAAAGGCTGAAGGTGAGGGTAACCACGCAGGTGTTTTGATCTTATCCATTCATCTACCTGTGGACCCACATCTCTATATCTCCAATTTCTCTAACCTGTGACTCAGCTCTCTATATTCCATTCTCTACCTTTGGACTCAGTCTCTATATATTCCTTCTCTACTGTGGACTCAGTCTCTATATTCCATTCTCTAACTGTGGACTCAGTCTCTATATTGCCATTCTCTACCTGTGGACTCAGTCTCTATATTCATTCTCTACCTGTGGACTCAGTCTCTATATTCCATTCTCTACTGTGAACTCAGTCTCTATATTCCATTCTCTACCTGTGGACCCTGTCTCTATATTCCATTCTCTACCTGTGGACTCCGTCTCTATATTCCATTCTCTACCTGGGACTCAGTCTATATTCCATTCTCTACCTGTGGACCCAGTCCTAATTCCATTCTCAACTGTGGGCCCATTCTCTATATTCCTGTAACTCAGTGAGATGACAGGCAGGTGCTCTTAGATGCTTTCTGTCTCTGTGTGTCCTGCATGTCTGCCTGCATGTCTGCCTGTATCCCTTTCCCAGGTCCTCGTCTCCTGTCTATAAAGCAGTTAAAAAAAGCACTTCTTGTCTCTCTCTCCTCTCTCTCTCCTTGTCTCTCTTCTCTCTCTCTCTCTCTTCCTCTCTCTCTCTCTCTCTCTTCTTCTGTCTCTCTGTCTCTGTCTCTGTCTCTGTCTCTGTCTCTCTCACTCTCTCTCTCTCACTCTCTCTGTCATTCTCTCTTTGTTTGTCTTTGTCTGTCTGTCTTTAATGAGCAAGCCTTCCTTCATGAACTTTGTAAAATGGTATAGAATCAGCCTGAGCTTTGATATTTTCAGTGGTATTGTCAATAATCAACTGACTGTCTTTCTTGATGTCTATAGTATTCTCTCTGGTATGCAATCTGGTTTCCGCTCAGGTTATGGATGTGTCACTGCAACCTTAAATTTCCTCAATTATGTCACCGTTGCCCTTGATTCTAAGCAATGTTGTGCTGCTATTTTTACTGAATTGGCCAAAGCTTTTGATACGGTCGACCGTTCCATTCTTGTGGGCCGGCTAAGGAGTATTGGTGTCTCTGAAGGGTCTTTGGCCTGGTATCATCGCCAAGCCTATCTCTGACCTTTTAAACCTGTCTCTCCTCTCTGGGGAGGTTCCCATTGCTTGGAAGGCAGCCACGGTGAGTCCTTTATTTAAAGGGAGAGATCAAGCTGATCCTAAATGTTATAGGCCAATTTCAAAAGTGTTGGAAAAACTTGCCAATGATCAACTGWCTGGCTTTCTTAATGTCTATAGTATTCTCTCTGGTTTGCAATCTTGTTTCCACGTATGACGTCACCATTGCCCTTGATTCTAAGCAATGTTGTGCTGCTATTTTTATTGACTTGGCCAAAGCTTTTGATACGGCAGACCATTCCATTCTTGTGGGGTGGCTAAGGAGAATTGGTGTCTCTGAGGGGTCTTTGGCCTGTTTTGCTAAGTACCTCTCTCAAAGAGTGCAGTGTATAAAGTCAGAAAATCTGCTGTCTCAGCCACTGCCTGTCACCAAGGGAGTACCCCAAGGCTCGATCCTAGGCCCCATGCTCTTCTCAACTGTCTGTCTGTATGTCTGTTTCTCTGTTTGTCTGTATGTCTGTTTCTCTGTCTGTTTCTCTGTCTGTTTCTCTGTCTGTCTGTCTGTCTGTCTGTCTGTCTGTCTGTCTGTCTGTCTGTCTGTCTGTCTGTCTGTCTGTCTGTCTGTCTGAAGAGAAACTGAGACAGACACGACAGAACAGAAGCAGCAGACACAGACAGACAGACAACAGACAGAGGCCAGACGAAGACAACAGACAAGACACAAGACAGACAAGATCAGACAGATCAGATCAGACAGACAGACAGACGACAGGCAGACAGACAGAACAGACAGACGAAGACAGACAGAAGACAGACAGACAGACAAGACAGACAGACAGACAGACAGACAGACAGACAGAGCAGAAGACAGACAGAAGACAGACAGACAGACAGAAGCAGACAGACAGAAGACAGACAGACGGACAAAACAGAGACAGACAGACGGACGGAAGCGGACCGACACGACAGACCGACCAGACCCGACAGACCGACAGACCGACAGACGACAGACCGACAGACCGACAGGAACGGACAGACCGGACAGAGCAGACAGACAGAACAGACAGAGCAGACGAGAGGACAGAGAAACAAACACAGTCAGACAGAGAGACAGAGAAAACAA